>NW_026705096.1:0-182500 GCF_029867415.1 Vicia villosa | reverse complement strand
ACTAATTTAATAACTTCATTAACCAATTTTTTATATATTTTTAAACAACTTTATCGGTGTTTACTATTCACGTGTATATATATGTCATTATGTTTTATTTTAAAATATATTATTCACGGTATAAATAGGGTGAATAATATTGGGTATATGTAATAGCGTAAGAATAGAATTACTCAATAATTAATTAATGTGAGTGGATTGAAATTTTTAATATTTTTTTTAATAAATCATAAATGGATTAATAGATTATATTGATTCATCCTCTAATCATCCGATCCATATTCATTCATTTTACCACCAATAATTTCGATAGAATAAATAGGAAAACCTTAATTACGTCAATGAATTTTTGTTTGACTGCCCAAGAAGGTCCCACCGCTTAGAACAATATAGACTTTCTCTAAGCCATATTAAATAGAAGCACAACATAGAAGAGCGTATTTCCTACAGAATTTTCTAGTTTTCACTAGAGAGAATAAAAATTATCAAAAAAGATGAGAGTTGCAGTGGTTGGTGGAGGGATTAGTGGGCTGGTTTCTGCTTATGTTCTGTCCAAAGCTGGTGTTAATGTTGTTTTGTATGACAAGGAAGATTATTTAGGAGGAACAGGAGAAAGAATTCATGCCAACAACAATACTCATTTGTACCACCTAGGATTCATGTTGCTTAATCCGGTAATCACTTCTTTTTTTATTATTTACTACTATGATTTTAGTTCAACTGGTTATTGATTTGAGTTCAATTAATTTATTTTGTTTTTGGTCTTCTATTTCTTGTTTTATTTATTTGGTTATAATTCTTTGTATTCGTTCTTCTCTGCGCTTTGAAAATTTTTAGTGGTACACTATTATTTTGTCTTTTCTTTTTTAAAAAGTATTGATCAATATACTTATATATTTAAATTGGAATATGAGATTTTTCCTTCTCTCTTAAAATAAAATAATTAGTATATTAGAATTCGATAAAGATAAATTAAATAATGTATTATGATTTTTTAAAATTAATTTATCTTTAATTATAGATCATCAATTAATTTGAGTCCAATCATTTATTTAAGTAGACGGATCTATTATAAAAAAAAACTTCAATGGTTAGTTGGTCCAGTGGTGATAAAGAGAACTATGGTTCGATTTCCCACAAGTATGATCACTTATTAGGAAGATTTTAAAGTCTCATATTGGTTGGAGATAGAGCATTGAAAAAGTCTCACATTAGTCGGAGATAAAGCATTGAAAGAGTATATATGGAGGGACACTCCTCACCTTACCAATCGATTTTGTAAGGATAAATTATACTCCCTCCGTTTTTTATTATAAGTCGTTTTAGACTTTTCACACAGATTAAGAAAAATAATAATTGTTGTATGAAAATGAGAAATTATGAAGGTTTTTACAAAATTATCATTCATTAATGACATGTGGAAGATAAATTTATATAATTGAGAGGAGAGAGAATAATAAATATTTAAGGATATAATAGGAAAAATAGCATTAATTATTCATTGGAATTGTAAAGCGACTTATATTTAAACACAATTTTTTTTTCCAAAACGACATATAATAAAAAATGGAGGGAGTATCAAACTCTAATATCACTAAACCGATGATAATAAAAATAAATTAATACAAATACAAATAATAATATTTGGCGAATCTGAGTTACATATTCATTTTGTCAATTTCAAGAAAAATTCAAATCAAATTTAAGTTTAGTTTGTATTTTTTTTATACAAATATTTTTTGTAGTGTTATAAATTTTTATTGAATTTCTTTATAAAGAATTTAAAGAAAAAATCAAATAAAAAAATTAGTTTAAATAATTTTTTTTAAAAATATTATTTTAAGTATTTTACTTTTTTACTATAACTTTTTAATATTAAAATTTTTAAAAATAATTTAAATTTAAAATTATTATGAATAATTTTTCATACAAATTATTTTGAGATAATATTTTTGAAAACCAATGTGATTTTAGTTATCTTTTAAATTTAATTAATATATAATTATATTATTAAATGTTAAAATTATTCTTTTAAAATATAAAAATTAAGTTTAAAAATAATTTTAGTATTTTTTCAAACTTTTTATAAAATTTATTTTTAAAAATACAAAAAGAAGTTTAAAGATAAAATAAACAAACTTTTACTTTTATTTTAAAAACTCTTCTAAGGAACTCTCTTATGTGTTAACTCCGTGTTATTTTCTGCGTCAAATTACCGTACAAATTATCAAGACAAATAATGTTACAATTCTGTATGAAGAACACAAAAATGTCTTCCTTTGAAAAAAACAAAATAAAAGGTCGTTATACCAATTTCTGTCAATGACTAACAAATATGCAATTATCAATATCAGTAATTTTGTGAAGAATTCAACAAAGTCATGCTATAATAACACTAAAAACACTACACCTTATCACTATCAATTATGTTTTTTTTTTTTTTATCACTATCAATTATGTGAGCGTTTAGTACTATTTTTTATTTGCATTTGTTTTAAGAAACCAATAAAATATGAGATTTTTTCAATAGATTTCTTGAATTTTTTAGTCGTTTGACAAAATTGTAATTATGCTTCCTGCTTTTGTAGATGTATATTCGGAAACACTTTTAAAAATAAAAAAAAGTTGTTTCTTTTCGTAGGTGCTTCTACGGAACGTGTTAAAACACAATGTTCCATAGATGCACTTACGAAATAGTCTATTATTTTAAAAATTACATACATTTCACTTCAAAACTCAATATTTATAACAGCAATGGAAAACCCAATTCCAATCAATCAAAGTAATGCGATTTAAAAACAATAAGTAAATAGTACACCAAAAATAAACATAGTATAAATCGTTGGCCAATAATGTCAAATACATATATCAAATCCTCGTTCAATAATGAAATCAAAATACAGATATGAAATAAATCCGTTGGCATCACTATTGTGTGTTTCGTACATCATCATGCGCTTCTCCGTTGCCTCTGGCCCTGCCTACGCGTCCACCGCGCCGTCGGCTAGCTACTCTGCTTCTACCGTCGAGTTCCCCACCTGTCCTGGAATGGTTTCTACGATACAAAACTGCCTCCTCTGCCACCCTAAGGACACCCTCCACAAGACGCATGCCAACAGACCCCCCAGGGAAGAAACCACTGACAATGCCTGCCTGCGCCATGTCATCTATCTCACAACACCGAGGAAGAACATCTTGAGTGTGGTCCATCTAAGCCTGATGAGCCAACAGAATCTCCTCGTGGGCTGGTTTGGGCGGTGACTCAGGTGCGGCGGGAAGCATGTATGGGTGCGACACTTTGTAGTACCAGGTGATGTACCTGCAAGATAATGGACAATGATGGTTGAACTGGCAGCCAATCATCTATAATATATACGATCTCATCAAACGGAACCGTCTCACGGTGATCAGCCATGCGGTCAAGACAGCGCCTATAGGGATCCGGTACCTAGTTCCCTCTGAGGGGGCGTAGGCTCTGGCACGCGGCTTGTCCTCTGTGTAACCCGACACCTCTCCCCAGCCAATAATATCAGGGAAGTGTTGTAGTATCCAACCCTGAAAAAAACACGGTGATCAAACATACTATCACAAATATATAATAAACTTTGATTAAATGTAGAAGGATAAAAATTTGTTACCACTAAGAGGGTGCAACTTCTAGCCACATTCCTTGTCTTCCACATGCATCCCTCTCCCAGTCGGAGGAAGGTATAGGCCAGTGTAGCCGCTCTCTAGTTGTACTATCGGACACATGCAATGTCACATAAGTACGTCAGGTAAACGACGTTGGTGTAGGTCGAACTCGTGTCCACAAAGAGATGAGTGCCTATTAAATATAGCAAGTAACATCTCAGCATCCGCTCTCTGTGTATATCAGCCTCTGCCTCGTCACCAGCAGCCTGATGTGCCGCTGAAAGCTCCGCATCATATATCCTCTGCAAGGTGTGAAATTTCACGTGCGCTCTGCGGATCCTCTTCACCTCCTCAAGCGCATCATCAGGATCAACCCCCAGCTCCTCTATCAGCATCCCCATCGCTTCCTCCTTCGCCAGCCTACCGTGACTAAGGAAGGTACCCCTGATAGGTAGGTGTAGGAGGCATGCAATTTCGTCCAGAGTAATGGTGACCTCCCATTGAGGAAGATGAAAGGACGATGTCTCTAGAGGCCACCTCTCCGAAAATGCCATCAACATTCCGTTATGAATCGTCTGGAAGCCGACCGTGCAAAGGCCCCTCAGACTAGAAGCTAAGAGTGCATCCCGGAACCAGGGCTCGTCAGGCTGCGCGATAGCATCAATCTTTCGAGCGTGGTTGTAGAACCTCTGGGGATCCCTCTCCTGAAATTTTTCAAAAAAAAACACAATTATCTTCAAGCAAAGTCATAAACTGAATATAAAATAATAAGTAATAAACAAATAAAATTTACCTCCCTCTCCCAGATATGCCTAGCCGAATGATCTTCTTACTCTTTCAGTAGGGACGCATCTATAGGACCCCCCGGGTGTAACACCCCAAATCTACCCCTCAAATAATAAGAGCAAACAGAGTATAAAACATCGAAACAAGCAACAAATTTGACGCATCACATATTCGACTTAAACAAAACTACAATTCATGCTCAAAGTACATGGATACATAACACTTATATCGGAGGAAACTCATAATTCATCGAACATTTAAATCTAAACAACTTCATCATATTGCAGCGGGATCCAAATAACAACACAATATCCAAATCCTATATTCTTGTCAACATGGCACAATAGGTCCAAAACGTCTCCACAAGACTTAACATCAAAGTTCAAGAAAGGATAATCGACATAAAACAAGACACAAGCAAGTATCGCAAACATTCCCCCCGAGTGCCACGTATCAGAGCATTAACACACCGACTCGAGCTATAAGGTACACGGCTACTCCACGTCGTTACCTGCACGTTACCAACGGAGGGTAACATTCAAACATAAGGGGTGAGATATCATTCATTATAAAGAAACGTATGATAATATTCAAAGTAAGAGAAAAGATCATACATTGGTCACCACCTCTCATCACAATACCCAATACAACGATTTCACATCACATAATCAACTTAAGAAACGGCAACAATGTCATCAATTCAACTATGTCAATATATACAATTCGTAAGTAAGATTCCACACAATCGCAACAAACATCTCATCATCAAGTCACCACATCATAATCAAATAAGACTCGAATGCAATTCACATGTGACTCGACTTATGCAAATGCATGTGGTACCATTTGGAGTAAAACTCCCACGTCTCAAGATTTGCCATTGGGCACACCGTCGCTAATTGCCATTAAGGCCACCGTCACTTTTTACCATTAAGGCCACCGTCTCTTTATGCAATGGATGTGACTCACTAAATGCAACATCCATACAAACACGATATTCACAAATACATCACAAATATCGACTAACATCATTACTTTTATAGTAATTCACTGTAGCAACCTGCCTAAAAATTATACTTAGAGAGTCGCCACCTATTCTGAAGGGCGAATAGGAAACCCTACACAGGTAAGAGATTGAGGGTAAGTTATTATAATCAGGCTGAGGGAAGGTATGAGGCACCCT
The DNA here is from genome assembly GCF_029867415.1 of Vicia villosa. Classification (NCBI taxonomy): domain Eukaryota; kingdom Viridiplantae; phylum Streptophyta; class Magnoliopsida; order Fabales; family Fabaceae; genus Vicia; species Vicia villosa. Next base: position 176,898 of record NW_026705096.1, on the reverse strand, counting down.
CAGCCCTTTCCTAAAGGCTAACAATCAAAGATTAGGGTTACATGGCAGGGTTTGTAAAGAAATGTGGCAAACAGAATTATAAGGACATGATTGAGATTTTGAAGAGGGGGACTCGCCTTGTTGCCAAGTGCCTACGTACCTCCTTAGGGAGGATCAGAGTCTACGTAGTTCGGGAAAGGTTGTACGCCATTTAGAGTTGGAATTTGATTTGATACGGTTTTTTAGAGGCTTTTTGGTCAGCCTATCGCAGTTTGGGTTTGTAATTGTAGTTTGAATGGAATTTAGAATTATTAGGATTTAGGGCGTACAACCCTGATTTGGCACTATTAACCGCAATGATCAATAGGTTTGATCACCATGGTTAAAAGATTTGAAATTTGCATCACTACCAATTTTAATCGATTGATTCGATTATCACTAATAATGAACTGAGGTATATTTTAATAATTTTTATGGAGTTTTATATGCATTGTTACCCCTCATAACCGATTGATTCGATTAAAAAGAATAACAAATTAAATCGAGGGAAAAACGGTTAATCATCACAACTAATAAAATAGTTGCAACCATTTAACCAAATAATAGAAATCATATTTTATTTAATTAAATAACATTTTAATTAAAAATATTGTTAACCATAGCGATTAATCGATTTAATCGGCACGAATAACAAATTATAATTTTTAATAATACTATCAAATATATTTTTTATTTACCAAAAATAAATATTAATCACTTAATTAAACCTTTAATTATATGAAAGAAATAATTAAAACTAAATATATTAATTAAACTAAATTAGTTATTAGGATTTTTATTCAATGTGGCTGCTGTTATGGTGTATGGTATGGGTGACAATTCCAGAGCGTTAGATCTAGGGGATGGTAGGATTAAAGGCTGGATCGTGAGGGTGTATGGAGTTCTGTACATAGGCGCATGCGCTGGATCTGGAATAAAATTCTTCAGAAAAATAATGAAGGAGGGAGGGCTCGAACCTGCGACCCTCCACTCCCCAAGCGTGTTCACTAACCACTCCACCACGCATGCATATGCGTTAAGAACGCGCGTCCGTAACCTAATGTATGGAGCAAGAAAAAACAAAAGAAAAATAGGCGCGCGAATTCAAACTACCCAGTGGCACGCAGACACCTCATCATCGTCCCCAACACCATCTTAAAATCCCTGCAAAATTAGCTACGATTTTGCTACGATTTCATTCGTAGCAAACTTACCTGAAAAATAGCGAATAGCACCTGTGCAAGCATAAATTGTTCGCGACCCTTCCTTTACCCTTGTTTAGACCATACGAACCTAACTATACCCTCGATTAGTTCTAATTTCGTTCCTAATTAAAACCCCTAAACTGAAACCCTAAAAGCTCAAAACGGCATCAATGGCAAAACATGTGTAAGGCAACCAAACTTCAAACAATTAATTCAGAAACGATCAGAATGACAAGGAAGACTCAAATATGCATTCAAATTTCAATGCTAATGCGTGAAACATTCAGATCGAGCGAGTTTTTAAAACGACATACCTGAGTTGAATGGAGAGAATTCTGGGGGTGTTGAAGTAGAGTAACGATCCTCACAGCTTCAGAACAATCCCAAGAATCTTTTGCAACCTTTAGAATCCCTTGAGAGCCACGAATTATCCCAAACCGAATTCACGTTCTTGGTGACTTTTTTGAGTTCTCGCTAGTGTGCCTCTCTCTCAATTTTTCGTCCCCCAGTGTGTTGGCTTGTGTTCAGTACTTATAGGAGGACAGAATTAGGTTAACAAACAATGCCCAAGGTCTTTAAATCAAATCTTGCCATATTTGAATATTTGATTTCTTTCTTGAATGGCAAGCTTCTTATTTTGGCCAATATTGTATCAAATCTTTCCAATCCATGTATGCACGAAATTATATTACATTTGATCATTAATATTGATTAAAAAATAATCAAAACATATTTTCTACCAAATATTTGATTTTTCATTTAATTAAATCATTAAAAATTAATTTTAAATGAAATAAAATTATGTAAAATCAAATAAAATGATACAATTCATGGCATATGTTTTGGATAGCTTGTGGACCAAGTTTGGGTCATAAAATGTAGGCCCATATGTAAGAATTTCACTTTTGAGACCCTCCTTTTTCACATTTGGTCCCTCAAAATCTCCCAACTTTGATTGATCATATCTCACTCCATATTTAAGCTATGAGGGATTTCTAAGACTTTTTTGGAAACCCCAAGAGGTCCTCTACAAGCCACTTTGGAATATATTTTTCATTTGGAACTTTTATCTTGGCCATATCCTCTTTGGAAAAAAACTGTTTCTGAAGGATGCCTGAAAATGACCTGTAATCTTTTGCCTTGTATCTCTTAAATGAAGCATTTTTAGCCTTGGCTTGTGAGACACAAAGTTGTAGAGGATTCAATTTCCTTCACAATAGGCTTTGAGTGGGGAATTTCTGAAGTTCCATGTGAAAGTTATGCCCAGTCAAAGTTGGGTTGACTTTCTCCTAAGAAACCCTAATTTGAACCTTTCCATCTTTGTTCATCTCTGAGTTTCTATTAATGGAATCATGATCAATTCTTGATCAAATGATGGTTATGCACCCCATACTTGATATTTGCCCAATGGTTAAAGTTTGGATCATGCCTTGATTATGATTGACCTTTCAATTTGGATCAGTTGACTGTGAATTATCTGGATTATGTGAATGAGCTATGCTTTGAGATTTGAGCCTTGCTTTTGTTATGAGAAAAGTGTGGGAGGTAAATTTTGGGGTATGACAGCTGCCCCTATTTAATTACCTTGGATTGGGTGACAAGAGGGTGTGTAGACCTCGCGTCGTTCCGATCGAAGAGTTATTAAATACTGGAAGACCCTTAAATTTACCTTGAACCCGGTAGTGGAGAGGGATGCTTTGTTAAAGTAGTTACCTTGCTTATGGCGCTAGCAGGGGTTTGCAGCTTATGGGTAACCCACTTACTATAATTCTAGTAAGTCGTCGCGGTTGGTATACCCATTCACTATCGTAGTTGGAATAAGTCTGTCGTAGATGGTATGACCCACTTACTGTAGCTCTAGTAAGTCGTCGGAGTTAGCCATACCTGCTTACTATCGTAGTTGGAGTGAGCTTATCATAGATGGTAAGGTCCACTTACTTTTCAGTAAGTCGTCGCAGTTGACCGTACCTACTCACTATCGTAGTTAGAGTAAGCTTATCGTAGATGGTAGGGCCCACTTACTGTCAGTCTAGTAAGTCGTCGCAGTTAGCCGTACCTGCTCACTATCGTAGTTGGAGTGAGTTTATCGTAGATGGTAAGGTCTACTTACTTTCCAGTAAGTCGTCGCAGTTGACCGTACCTACTCACTATCGTAGTTAGAGTAAGCTTATCGTAGATGGTAGGGCCCACTTACTGTCAGTCTAGTAAGTCGTCGCAGTTAGCCGTACCTGCTCACTATCGTAGTTGGAGTGAGTTTATCGTAGATGGTAAGGTCCACTTACTTTCCAGTAAGTCGTCGCAGTTGACCGTACCTACTCACTATCGTAGTTAGAGTAAGCTTATCGTAGATGGTAGGGCCCACTTACTGTCAGTCTAGTAAGTCGTCGCAGTTAGCCGTACCTGCTTACTATCGTAGTTGGATTAACCCCAAAAGGGTTACTTGTCTTGATGCGGGCGAGTTGTGTGTATAAAAGGTTATCTTGCAAATGTGTATGCTTATGATTTTGTTATTCGTATGATGAATGTTTGTATGCGAATGCAGGTCATGTGAATGTTTTGTATGTAAATGCGATGTGTATGAGTGTTTATGTAAGTGAATATGTAAGTATGATGACTTTGGGGTACTATCTTTTGTCACCAATTGGAATTTGTTTAAGATCTTTCGAGCAACTTTACGGGTCTTGACTCAGATCGCCCGGGGCTAGTATGTTGGAATGTGGCGGTGTGTTTTTGTTTTTTTAGGGTTATCAGATCATCAGGCGTATATTGGCTGCCGGAGGTATCGTGGTTTTATCCCCTTTATTTCAGTCTAATGATTTGTAAGTTTCCTGTTTTAAATTCGAAGTTCAAAGTTTATGAGAAATAAATTATTCTTTGCACTTGGTATTGAAATGATGAAAAGATAAGTATGAAAGTGAAAAGCTTTTATTGATTATTGCCTTAAATTGGCGAATGTACAAAGGGTATGAGAGAAAGAAAAATGACAAATAGAAATGACATTAATACTGCTATTGCTCTTTTTTGCTATCGAGGGCCCCAGTAATCCTTTTGACTTCGGAAGTTGATGATTGCTCGATTTCCTATCCTTTACGAATTGTCTTGGGCTCGTAGCTTGAAGCCTTATCCCTGCTAGGCATAGTACCTCTTGACTGCATCTGAATTGATTGGGTGCGGTAGCTCATCCCCATCCATTGTAGTGAGGACTAATGCCCCTCCCGAGAACACCGTTTTTACAATGTATGGACCTTCGTAGTTAGGTGTCCATTTTCCACGGGCGTCGAGTCGAGGTAACAGTATCTTCTTGAGGACAATGTCACCTTCTTTGTAGGTTCGAGGTCGGACCTTCTTATCGAACGCTTTTTTCATCCTCTTCTGATAGAGTTGTCCATGACACAAAGCTGTCAGTCGCTTTTCTTCAATGAGATTAAGCTGATCGAAACGAGTTTTTACCCATTCCGATTCTTCTAACTTTGTGTCAGCTATGACTCTTAATGACGGGATCTCCACTTCGATTGGGAGGACCGCTTCCATACCGTAGACTAGGGAGAAGGGAGTTGCCCCTGTAGATGTACGCACCGAGGTTCTGTAACCGTGTAGGGCGAAGGGAAGCATCTCGTGCCAATCCTTGTATGTTTTCACCATCTTTTGTATTATCTTTTTGATATTTTTATTTGCAGCTTCGACAGCGCCGTTCATTTTAGGCCTGTATGGTGAAGAATTGTGGTGTTCAATCTTGAACTCCTCGCACAGCTCCCTCATCATGTTATTGTTTAGATTCGACCCATTATCGGTGATAATCCTGCTTGGAACCCCATACCGACATATGATATTATGCTTGATGAACCGAGTGACTACTTGTCTTGTTACGTTGGTGTAAGAGGCAGCTTCGACCCATTTGGTAAAGTAGTCTATGGCGACTAATATAAATCGATGTCCGTTCGAAGCTTTAGGTTCTATCATCCCTATCATGTCGATTCCCCACATTGCAAATGGCCATGGTGAACTCAGAACGTTCAACGGGTTTGGTGGTACGTGCACCTTGTCAGCGTAGATTTGGCACTTGTGACAGGTCCTTGCATATTGGAAACAGTCGGCCTCCATCGTTAACCAGTAATACCCTGCCCGCAGTATCTTTCTAGCCATTGAATGTCCGTTTGCATGAGTCCCGAAGGTTCCTTCATGTACCTCCCTGATAATTTCCTTGGCCTCGTTTTTATCTACACACCTCAATAACACTGAATCATAGTTCCTTTTGTATAGGATGCTTCCGCTTAAGAAGAACTTGGATGCAAGTCTCCTCAGTGTCTTTTTATCAATTGTTGAGGCATTCTCCGGGTATTCTTGTTTTTCCAGGTACTCTTTAATGTCGTGGTACCATGGTTTGTTGTCAGACTGCTCCTCGATCGTGAGACAATAGGCAGGTTCGTCGAAGTGCCTAACGGTTATTCGTGGTTCATGGTTTGGCCAGCTCACTTTGAACATAGAGGAAAGCGTTGCTAGTGCATCGGCTATTTGATTTTCTTCCCTCGGGATATGAGTAAAGGTGATAGTATCAAATTCAGCTGTCAACTCCAGTATAAGGTCTCGGTATGGGATTAGCTTTGCATCTCGAGTGTCCCACTCTTTGTTGACCTGATGGATTACCAATGCTGAGTCTCCGTATACATCAAGGAGTTTGATTCTTAGGTCGATTGCAGCTTCTAACCCCAATATGCATGCTTCGTATTCTGCAATGTTGTTGGTACAGTCGAAACATAGTCTTGCAGTGAAGGGTAAGTGTCGGTCATCGGGAGATGTCAATACTGCCCCTATGCCATGTCCTAGTGCATTTGAAGCACCGTCGAACATGAGTTTCCATACTAAACCCGGTTCGGGTCCCTCATCGGGTCCCGGTATTTCATAGTCTCTTACTAGCATAATATCCTCGTCTGGGAAGTCGAACTTCATAGATTGGTATTCCTCGAGTGGTTGGTGGGCAAGATGTTCTGCCAAGACACTCCCTTTTATTGCTTTTTGAGTTACATACTGTATGTCGTATTCGGACAACAACATTTGCCATCTTGCAATTCTACCCGTGAGAGCCTGTTTTTCGAACACGTATTTCAAAGGATCCATTCTCGATATCAGCCATGTGGAGTGGTTCAGCATATATTGCCTTAGACGTTTGGAGGCCCATGCTAGGGCGCAACATGTCTTTTCCAATGGTGAATACCGAGACTCGCAATCCGTGAATTTCTTACTGAGGTAGTAAATAGCGTGTTCTTTCCTGCCTGTTTCATCTTGTTGCCCCAGTACACACCCCATAGACCTTTCGAGTACTGTGAGGTACATGATTAGTGGCCTTCCGGGTACAGGAGGTAAGAGTATAGGTGGTTCTTGTAAGTAGTTCTTTATGGTTTCGAAGGCTACTTGACAATCATCATTCCACTTGATAGGTTGATCTTTCCTGAGTAGTTTGAATATAGGCTCGCATGTAGCTGTTAGATGTGAAATGAACCTTGAGATGTAATTCAACCGACCCAGGAAACCTCGTACCTCTTTTTCTGTTTTTGGAACGGGCATCGCTTGTATGGCTTTTACTTTATCGGGATCAACCTCTATACCTCGTTGGCTTACAATGAATCCCAACAGCTTTCCCGATCTTACACCAAACGTACACTTGTTCGGGTTTAACCTTAGCTTGTACTTCTTTAGACGTTCAAACAGCTTATGTAGATTTGTAATATGTTCTTCTTCCGTGGGAGACTTGGCAATCATATCATCTACATATACTTCGACCTCTTTATGGATCATATCATGGAATAATGTGACCATGGCTCTTTGATATGTTGCCCCTGCATTTCTCAACCCGAATGGCATTACTTTGTAGCAAAAGGTCCCCCAAGAGGTCATGAAGGTGGTCTTTTCCATATCCTCGGGAGCCATCTTAATCTGATTATACCCGGAGAAACCATCCATAAAAGAGAACACTGAAGCTTGTGCTGTATTATCCACCAAGATATCTATATGTGGAAGTGGGAAATCATCTTTTGGACTTGCTTTATTTAGATCTCTGTAATCTACACACATGCGCACTTTCCCGTCTTTTTTAGGAACCGGTACTATGTTTGCAATCCAAGGTGGGTAGTCAACCACAGCAAGAAACCCGGCATCGAACTGTTTGAGCACCTCTTCCCTAATCTTACTATCCATATCTGGTCGAACCCTTCTACGCTTTTGCCTGACCGGCGCACATCCTTCTTTGAGAGGTAACCTGTGTACCACGATGTCTGTATCCAACCCCGGCATATCACGGTATGACCAAGCAAAAATCTCTGCATACTCGTGGAGGAGCTTGATTAACGTTGCTTTTACGTCCTTACCTAGCGTTGCCCCAATCTTAATGTTTTTGGGTTCTTCATCTGTTCCCAAGTTTATGGTTTCAATGGCCTCTTGTGGAGGGAGCATGCTCTTGGATTCCTTATCCACTAACCTTGACAACTCTTCCGGAAGTTCATCGTCTTCCTCATCCCCTCCTTCAGCCTGATTAGCGAGAGCCTCGAGTTTGTATAGAGTCTCAGCAGTATTATTATCGGTGGTGTTAGGAAGTGATCTGCACATGTTTTATGTTTGTTTTCTTTTAGTATGCAGATGTGAACGTGCTTTGTTTGTGCAAGAAATTTATTTGTCATTTTCAGAAATGGGAAAGGAATAAATGCGAGAAAAGACAATATTTTCAATACCAAAATGCAAAGACAATTTTATTAATAAACTTCGAACTTGAAAGTAAATGGGGCCCTTACAAACTAGCTCTATGCTTCGGGCGAGGCATGAGCGTTATTGTTTTTCTTTATCAAAAAGGGGAAATAAAACACACAAAAGCAAATTACTTTGAAATGAAAACTATCTCCGGTATCTCCAGGCTTGTCCAATTCTGAAGCTGTTCTCCTGGCCTGATCTCTCGAATGAAATTGGATGTCCCTTCTTGAGAGTCCTGATTGGACACCATAGCCACATGCTCATAACCGCCAGTCACAAAAGTTTGCATTATTGGGGGAAATGGTCGTTCTTCTTTCTTAATGCTTGTGACCTTGGTGGGTTGGTATCCTAACCCCAGGCGATCCTTCTTCTCCAAAACTTCTGGCAGCTTGCCCCAGCCTTTAGTATCTGCGTCTTGTAGGTCTTTCCATGAGGTTACCGCCCTTCTTATCTTCTCCACTGGTAGTGTGATAGCAGTTGCAATTTCTAGAGCTTGAAATGCGGTACCCAATGCTTCGTCTCCAGCCTCAATATATCTGTATGAGTTTAGATTGCTGACAAATATATCCTCTTCTCCATTGATAGTTACTATGGAGTTCCCATTCACAAACTTTAGTTTCTGATGGAGGGTGGAGGTGACTGCCCCAGCTGCATGGATCCAAGGACGCCCTAGTAGGCAGGTATAAGCTGGCTCGATTTCCATCACTTGGAAGTTGATGCAGAAGGTGTGGGGACCAATTATGACAGGAAGGTCTACTTCTCCAAATACCGGACTCTGTGATCCATCGAAAGCTTTAACCACCAGACGACTAGGTCTAACCACGAGTCCCTCTAAGGCTATCTTATCAAGTGTGGCTTTTGGCATCACGTTTAAAGATGACCCTGTGTCGATCAAAACTCTAGCCAGATGAGCCTTCCCACATTGCATGGAGATATGCAAGGCTTTGTTGTGTGACTTTCCTTGTAAGGGTAACTCATTGTCACTGAAACCCAGGCATGCCCCAGCAGTTAGATTGGCCACCATCCCATCAAATTGATTGACTGTGATGTCCTTAGTTACATGGGCAGCGTTTAGGATCTTCATCAAGGCATCTCGATGCTTCTCGGAGTGTATCAATAATGATAAGAGCGATATTTTAGACGGTGTCTGTTGCAACTGATCTACCACTCTATAATCACTCTTCTTAATCAGAGCGAGAAACTCCTCAGCATCTTTATTAGAAGTTTCTTTATCCTTAGGTTCAGCCTCGTCAATTGGTCTCGTGACAACTTGTTCTCCAGATTGTGTCAAGTTTCCACTAGACATTGGTTGTACTTGCGCAGTTTTGAATATGCGCCCACTACGGGTCATACCTCCAGGTCCAACGATGCTTGATACTGCAGTATTAGTATCGGTCTCGTATTCCCATGGTACCGCTTTCATCTTGTCCAAAGGATATGGTCCTCTGATTGGGATGATCTTGGTACGTTCTTGCGCAGGTATCATCACTGGCGGTCTAGAGCATGGGATAATCAATGGTTTCCTTGCCCCTTGTGCAGGTATCATTAAAGGCTCGTTTCTTTCCACCATCGCCACATATTCCTCTTCAGGGTGTTCCTCCAATTGGATCAATCCTTGATCCATGAGTCTTTGCAAAGTGTCTTCGAAAGCTTCGTTATGTTCTAGGATAAACCCCTTTATAAGAAGATACCTCTTAAGTGCATCTGTGGGGGAGTTCCGTTGTTGAACCAACTCTTGCTCATTGACAACTTCTATTGCATTGACTGCGCCTTCATGGTGTGGCATTGGATTTGTTTTCACATTGGGTTTGTCAAAAGCAATTGCTCCTGACTCTATCAAGTCCTGAACCTTGTGCCTAAAGGCCCAACATTTTTCCAACGTATGTCCAGGAGAATTATCGTGAAATTCACACCTCTCATTCGGGTTGAATCTGGGTGGAATCTTTCCTGGAATTAGGGGTGGCATAGGTCTAAGCTCTACCAATGATTCACTCAGCAAATATTTTAGTATTTCACTCTTGGAAGTGGGTAGAGGATCGAATTTCCTCGGAGGACCTTGGAACCTGCTTTGTTGAGGTGGGTAGGACACAGGAGGTCTAGACTCTTGATGCACTACTGCGTTGGTCTCCCCTTCCTTCTTTTTAGCGAAGGTTGAGGTGGGCCTTTTTGAGTGATAAGAGTTAGATGATGCTCCTTGTATTTTCCCGCTCTTAATTCCGTCTTCTATCCTTTCACCAATAACCACTAAATCTGAAAACCCTGAAGACACACTCCCTACCATTTTATCGTAGTATGGCCCTTGTAATGTAGCCATAAACATTTTTACGAGCTCTTTTTCCAACAGGGGAGGTTGGACTCGGGAGGCCATTTCCCTCCATCTTTGTGCATACTCCTTGAATGATTCTTCTTTCTTTTGTGACAAATTTTGGAGTTGCATCCGATCGGGTGCCATGTCCAAATTGTATTTATATTGTTTCAGGAACGTATTAGCAAGGTCGGTCCAGCTTCGGATGTGAGACTTCTCTAATTGCATATACCAGTCAACCGATGCTCCACTCAGGCTATCTTGGAAAAAATGCATCATCAGCTTTTGGTCATGAGCATAAGCAGCCATTTTTCGCACATACATGCGCAAGTGATTCCTCGGACAAGAGAGTCCCTTGTACTTTTCGAAGTCGGGTATCTTGAATTTGTGAGGAATAGTCAAATCCGGCACTAAGCTCATTTCATAGGTATCCACATCGAAGACATCATATCCTTCCATTGCTTTCATCCTTTCTTCCAGCGCCTTGATTTGTCCACTCTCCTTGGAATTCTCCCCAGAATCAACGGAGGTCAGCTTTGGTTGAGGGACTTGATCTGTGTCATTAGTGTCCCCATACTGTAAATCCAAGTAGTCCTCATCCCTAAGCGGATTGTTGACTGGAATGCGAACGGTGCGAGACGCCCCTTCTTTCTGAATAGTAGGGATAAATCCTTCTTGAGAAGCCTCTCCCTCTTCATGAGTTGTGATAGTCCTTTTTGAGGAGTGGGCTTTTGCCTTGTGAGGGTCATGACCCTTAACATATCCTAGCAATGGGTTGCCATCTTTAGGTATCTCTTCATACTGATCATGAACTTCCTTAGCTTTATCTTGCTTATCTTTGAGTTCTTTCATGAAGCTCAGCACTTGGGCCATTCCTCCCTGGAGGTCTTCAACAGTACCCTTTAGTTGGGTCATTTCCTCACGAAGGGCGGCCTGGTTCTGTTCCAATTGTTCCATTGCCCTTTTCTTTTGAGATCTTGTCTGAATTAGCGGTTGAGTTGCAATGGTGTGACTGGAGATGAAGATAGTTTTTCTTTAATGCTTTGGTAATGAAATATGGCATGCATGATATGAATGTTATGCTTATGCTATGTTCATGTTTTATCCACATTATTATAGTAAATATACATTCTTTCTTTTTTTTATTTTTTTTCTTCCTTTTTTTCTCTTTTTTTTTTCTTTGCATATATTTATTTGGTGAATATTATAGGAACAACAAGTAAATGCGAAAATAAACACACTTTATTAATTGAAAGGAAACACCACTTCATTGTTGGTTTACAAAAAGGAAAAGAAACTGAAAATTAAAAATACTTAAAATAACTTGAATCAAAAGTACTTGGAGTAAAAGCAACAAGGAAATAACATAAAACTAAGAGCGCCTTTGGATGTCTTCTTTGAACTTGTCCACCATGCTCCTACAAAGCTCCATAAACTCTTTGACGACTTTAGGAAGGATGATGGGAGAGGATTCTGCTCTTTCCAAACTTTTTGGAATATCCAGGATTAGATCATTACACAAGAAGACTAGCTTATCATAATCATCGCGACATTTCTCATAATCTTCAAGCATCTTAGGAACCATGCTCACATGCTCGTAAGCTGTAGAAACGATTGTGTATTGTCTTTTCCAATAGTCTCTCTCGTTCAAGGCTGCCTCGTGTATCTCTTTTTCTCTCATGAACACTTCCCGAAGTGATACCATAGCTTGAAATGCTCTTTCGTACTCACCAGTGCGCTGTAAAAGCTCTTCCTCCGTGGTTAATCTTTTTGCATGTTCTTGTTGTCCAGCATTGAGGGCTTCTTGAAGATCATATTTGAGACCTCTTATTTCATCCTCCTGATCTTTAGTCCTATCAGTTAATTCAAAGATCACAGCTTCCAGATTCTTCTCCGATTCTGTTTTGTCATGGGAAGCCTTTTCGTAACGCCTTCTCCACCTTGCAATTTCCCTATCCGCTTGTTCCAACCTCTCATTATGTGCTTCCAAATTAAAATTAGCACTTAAATACCCTTCAGTTGCACGCTTCCTTTTACTCCTTTGTCTATCATTCTCTTCCTTCATTGCTTGAAGTTCTTGATTTTTCTCTTTGAGGTCAAAGCGTAGTTGACTTTTTTCGTTGGTAAGTTGATGCAAATCAAGTTCTAGTTTCTCTTTTTCCTTTTGGGATGCCTCTAGGGCAGCCTTGATCCCTTCTATCTCTTCGATGGATAGAGGAACAGGATCGGGAGAATCAGGCTTGTATGCGGGATCCACAACAAAAGGTAGCAAAATCTTTCCAACTCTTTCTTGAACCCATGTGGTGTAAGGTGCTTTTGCAATTGCATTCTTTGGCCCAAAATATTTTCTTTGAACCTGACTCCAAGCTTGAATCACTCTTTTCAATGTTCTTGGTGCACCCTTCCCATTATCATGCAAGATCAATTCTTCTATTTGTTGCTCCGAAGGTTCACTATCCATAGAATGTCCTAATTGACGCAATGCTAAAACGGGGTTATAATTAATACAACCAAGAGTCCCCATTAATGGCACATTGTCGAAATCTCCACATTTGTAAATGATCCTATCAGATTTTAATTTCTTTGCATACCATAGGATAGAATCAGCTTTAAGAGTCCTTAGCTTTTGAGACCACTCGTTCCTAGCAAGCTCTTTGATAAAGCAACTAGATTTGTAGAGATGAGAAGTCAACCAAGAATATAGCCAGTGGACACAACAAAATAGCATTCCTCTCTTCTTTTCGTACTTTGTATGGATAGCATAGTAAATATTAGCGAGGATAGTCGGAGTAGGATCTTTTCCGTGAACCTTAAAGGAAGTGAAAGCATGAATAGCGGTGGGATCAACATAATCAACATTTTTTGGCAATAAGACAACTCCAAAAATCAAAAGAGCTAATAAATGTCCACAAATGTCCCATTGTTTCTTTTGAGCATACATTAAAGCTTGATTTTCTAAGTAAGATCTTTTGATCCCATGCACATCCCCGTCAGTTTTATAATTAGTCTTCAATTCCGTAGCAGATAACCCCAAAGCTTTTGCCAAATCTGAAAAGTCAACTTCTTTACCCGCACCAGTATAGAATTCTTTTTTAATTTTTGAGAACCCCAAAGTAGCATCCATTTCTTCCAAAGTTGGAGCCAACTGAAAGTCTTGAAAAGTGAAGCACCTAAGCGGAGGGTCATAAAATTGAACCAAAGCAGTAATTGCTTCTTCTTGTACTCTCACCCTTAGCAAGTCCAAAATATTCCCATAGCGGATTACAAACCTATCCAAGGCACTTGATGGTAATTTCTCCTTGATTATTTTCAGCTTCTTGATATCCGGAGTGGAAACGGAAAGGTGAACAATGGTCTTCTTGGTGCTCATCCTTCCTACACATTCACCAAATAGAATATATTTTTTTACATTTATATCATATTTTTTATTTACTATTTTTTGTGGATAAAACATGATGAGGATGCAAATGAGAGATGATGCATGCAAACACACAAAAAAGGAAATCATAGTAACAAAACAAATATATATATATATATATAAAACAAATCAAACATATATAACACAATATTTTAAGAAACCCAGGTTCATAGGTTCGACGTAGGGGGCTCTAGGGAGCCAACCTTTTATGGGGGGTTCTAAAAGGTCTCATGGGGTCATTCGTAGCCTCCGAGACTCTTTGTCTTTTCGGATTTTAAAACGACTCATTTTATCCATGAGGTTCGAATTTTTGGGTAGGTTCTCGGAGAGATCAGCTAAGTATCCAGTCCAGCCCTCAACAAAGTCAAGCCTCGTTTTGGACCTTTCCGAACACTCAACCCACTCCGAGTGGAGTTATCAGTGAGATTCGTAGGAGATTCGTACTCCCCTAGTGACCTCAAGGTTAACTCCCACATTTAAGGTTTAACTGACATAAAATAGAGCAAAATATACAATACTAAAGCAGATATTTTCAGGCAGATAAACAAACATAAAACAAATAAATAATTTAACGTACATTAAAAGATGAACCTCCCCCAAACCCTAAATGTGGCAACTTGCCAACCCTAAAATGCGCCACAAACCCTAAACCACAAACCACGAACCATAAACCTAAACCCACTCAAGCCTTAGGAGCATAATAATTCACTAAAAGTGTTGTCCCCAGCAGAGTCGCCAGCTGTAGCAACCTGCCTAAAAATTATACTTAGAGAGTCGCCACCTATTCTGAAGGGCGAATAGGAAACCCTACACAGGTAAGAGATTGAGGGTAAGTTATTATAATCAGGCTGAGGGAAGGTATGAGGCACCCTCAGCCCTTTCCTAAAGGCTAACAATCAAAGATTAGGGTTACATGGCAGGGTTTGTAAAGAAATGTGGCAAACAGAATTATAAGGACATGATTGAGATTTTGAAGAGGGGGACTCGCCTTGTTGCCAAGTGCCTACGTACCTCCTTAGGGAGGATCAGAGTCTACGTAGTTCGGGAAAGGTTGTACGCCATTTAGAGTTGGAATTTGATTTGATACGGTTTTTTAGAGGCTTTTTGGTCAGCCTATCGCAGTTTGGGTTTGTAATTGTAGTTTGAATGGAATTTAGAATTATTAGGATTTAGGGCGTACAACCCTGATTTGGCACTATTAACCGCAATGATCAATAGGTTTGATCACCATGGTTAAAAGATTTGAAATTTGCATCACTACCAATTTTAATCGATTGATTCGATTATCACTAATAATGAACTGAGGTATATTTTAATAATTTTTATGGAGTTTTATATGCATTGTTACCCCTCATAACCGATTGATTCGATTAAAAAGAATAACAAATTAAATCGAGGGAAAAACGGTTAATCATCACAACTAATAAAATAGTTGCAACCATTTAACCAAATAATAGAAATCATATTTTATTTAATTAAATAACATTTTAATTAAAAATATTGTTAACCATAGCGATTAATCGATTTAATCGGCACGAATAACAAATTATAATTTTTAATAATACTATCAAATATATTTTTTATTTACCAAAAATAAATATTAATCACTTAATTAAACCTTTAATTATATGAAAGAAATAATTAAAACTAAATATATTAATTAAACTAAATTAGTTATTAGGATTTTTATTCAATGTGGCTGCTGTTATGGTGTATGGTATGGGTGACAATTCCAGAGCGTTAGATCTAGGGGATGGTAGGATTAAAGGCTGGATCGTGAGGGTGTATGGAGTTCTGTACATAGGCGCATGCGCTGGATCTGGAATAAAATTCTTCAGAAAAATAATGAAGGAGGGAGGGCTCGAACCTGCGACCCTCCACTCCCCAAGCGTGTTCACTAACCACTCCACCACGCATGCATATGCGTTAAGAACGCGCGTCCGTAACCTAATGTATGGAGCAAGAAAAAACAAAAGAAAAATAGGCGCGCGAATTCAAACTACCCAGTGGCACGCAGACACCTCATCATCGTCCCCAACACCATCTTAAAATCCCTGCAAAATTAGCTACGATTTTGCTACGATTTCATTCGTAGCAAACTTACCTGAAAAATAGCGAATAGCACCTGTGCAAGCATAAATTGTTCGCGACCCTTCCTTTACCCTTGTTTAGACCATACGAACCTAACTATACCCTCGATTAGTTCTAATTTCGTTCCTAATTAAAACCCCTAAACTGAAACCCTAAAAGCTCAAAACGGCATCAATGGCAAAACATGTGTAAGGCAACCAAACTTCAAACAATTAATTCAGAAACGATCAGAATGACAAGGAAGACTCAAATATGCATTCAAATTTCAATGCTAATGCGTGAAACATTCAGATCGAGCGAGTTTTTAAAACGACATACCTGAGTTGAATGGAGAGAATTCTGGGGGTGTTGAAGTAGAGTAACGATCCTCACAGCTTCAGAACAATCCCAAGAATCTTTTGCAACCTTTAGAATCCCTTGAGAGCCACGAATTATCCCAAACCGAATTCACGTTCTTGGTGACTTTTTTGAGTTCTCGCTAGTGTGCCTCTCTCTCAATTTTTCGTCCCCCAGTGTGTTGGCTTGTGTTCAGTACTTATAGGAGGACAGAATTAGGTTAACAAACAATGCCCAAGGTCTTTAAATCAAATCTTGCCATATTTGAATATTTGATTTCTTTCTTGAATGGCAAGCTTCTTATTTTGGCCAATATTGTATCAAATCTTTCCAATCCATGTATGCACGAAATTATATTACATTTGATCATTAATATTGATTAAAAAATAATCAAAACATATTTTCTACCAAATATTTGATTTTTCATTTAATTAAATCATTAAAAATTAATTTTAAATGAAATAAAATTATGTAAAATCAAATAAAATGATACAATTCATGGCATATGTTTTGGATAGCTTGTGGACCAAGTTTGGGTCATAAAATGTAGGCCCATATGTAAGAATTTCACTTTTGAGACCCTCCTGTCATACCCCAAATTTGTCCTACCCTTTAACTGCTAACTGGCTTAGGCTTTGCATTCATGTACATACCCCACTTAGGTCATAATCCATACCCATGCATTCATATCATTGGTGCTATTCAAAGGGTTATCAGGAAAAAGCTCCGTTGCAAAGAAGTATGATCAGGGGATGAGAAAACTGAGGTATAATCATGTGGCTCTATGTTCATTGAAGCCCATCTGGATTGGAGCGTCTCTCTGCTTCAAAACAGGGCATTGATTAGAGGGCGCAAACTTGCAAATCATCTGGTTCTTTAAATCAGGGTTTCTTTGACCAAAGTCAACCAGTTGACTTTCTGGTCAACATGTAATCAGAAGTGGCTTCGATGTGTGGAAAAGTTCTCATACTGGCTATGTGGATGTGTTCGCTTGACTGGATATGAGTGGAAGAGATTTAATCGGGAATTTCATCAGTAGTCGGAAAAATCGGAACAGTTGACTTTTGGGTCAAAATCGGTAAAATTATTCGAATATTGACTTTTGGTGGAAAATTAATCAAGAAAAGTCGAAGAACGGATAAAATCGGGAGTTCGGCAAAAAGTTGGGAAAAATAGAAAAAAAGACATTCCAACACTTAGAAAAATTTTTGATGTCTTAAATCTTGTTGAGCAGTCCACTTCAGCACCAGATTACGCGTGGCAAACGGCATTTTTCGGAGAAATTTCCAACATCAAAGTTGTTCTTCTCATGGAGGAGAACAACTTTGTAGTTGGACACTTTTGCATTTGAAGCTTGTATGAAGAGTTAAAGTGGTGCGAAGTTGCTGGAAACTCATTTGAATCAAGTCACATTCCAGGTCACCAGTCAGGTCATGACCTGGCATTTTCACAAACACATGGCATGCCAAATCTCCAGTCATTTTTAGAGTTGTACAGAAGTGACATGAACGCAAACTGGGTATCACTCTCTTCTTTGCCATGTCATCTATCCATTGAGACAAGAATGGGTACAATTGGACAAATATTGAGTGAGATACAAGCCTTCAAAGTCTCACCCTCTCACTGATCAAGTCAAGCATCTAGCCAAGGCAGAAATCCAGGTCACGCACGTCATTCTCACAAACACATGGTGGGCCAACTTCAAGTCCATTTTTCTTCCTCCACAAATCTCTATTTTGAACAAGCTTGATCTCAAACCACTCTTTGCCATGCCCTCTATCCAATAAGCCCAGGATCATTAATTTTGGACGTGCGTGGACCAAGATAGAGGACTCTAAAGTCGTGCCCTGACTGTACCACACCTCTGCCATGAATTTGAAACCAAGCTTAAGTCGCGCGTGTAAGGATTGATACAATTGCATGTCAGCATGTTTATAAGCAAGTTCCACACGATTCCATGTGTTGTTTCACAATATCTTCAACATCAAATTTTCTCCTTTATGTGTTATCTTCACGGTGAGCACAAGTTTTAATCATACCATGGCCTATGGAGAAAGATACATGAATGGAAAGTTGACAACACACACATAAGCAAGATTTGATACTTTGCCACGAAAGCCCATGCATTTTGCTGCTAAAGCAAAAGTAAAGTGAACCATACCATAATTGCAAAAACCTTGTTCACTAAGCATTGCCGAGCCAGCCCCACATCGAGAAAGAAAATAAAGTTTCTGTAATTGCATAGCCCAAGCTCCACACTCAAAAAAAAACCTTTCATTCCTTTCACACTTATCTTATATAAGCAGCTTGAAGCTCACTCACTCAGGGGATTTTTTACACACACGATCCACAAAAAAATTACTCCATTCCTCTCTTCACACTCTCACTCCACACTTCTCTTCATTCTTTCATTTTCACTCATCCCCTCTCTATTCTCATTTTCTCCCCCTAACCAACTCCGGCCACCCTAACTCCCTCCCCTAACCAACTCCGGCCACCACAACCATCACACATAACTAACTCACGAGCCACCGTAACCAATTCCATCCACCTCCATAACAACCTCTAAACCA
Source organism: Vicia villosa (assembly GCF_029867415.1). Taxonomy (NCBI): domain Eukaryota; kingdom Viridiplantae; phylum Streptophyta; class Magnoliopsida; order Fabales; family Fabaceae; genus Vicia; species Vicia villosa. The sequence goes on along the minus strand of NW_026705096.1, from coordinate 158,214 downwards.
CCTCCGTCAAACTTCATCATTCCTCATCGTCATCTCTGATTCCATCAATCAACCACTACCTCAACTCTCTTCCGTCATCGATCTTCGTCACGCCTTGATCTGCATCACCACGCACGTTGAGGTTGTAGCATCGCAGCGCTGTCATCAGCATCAAGGAGTTCGCCTCGTAGAGTATATCTCTAGTTCTCAGTTCAAGACTCAACAGGTAAACCTCGTGAACTTCTCAGCATCACATGTATCCATGTTTGCATTGCGTCTTCGTGCCTTTTGCGTTCTTGATGTTTGAATTCAACTTGCTTGAAAGGAATGCCGTTGGAACGTGTAAACCTTATATGGGAGTTCTATGAATGTTGCTAATCTCTTTGATATGCTCAGATTCTGTTTTGGTGAATTTGTTAAAAGTTAGGGTTTTATGTTTCGTTTCGATTAGCATACTAGAAGGAGAATGAGGTGAAACTAAGTACAGATCCAAACTCAGCGATGAATTCTGAGTCGAATGATGCTGGTCCTTTAAATTTCTGGAAATGTTGGCCTGATTCCGGTAGGGCTTTCGCCGGAGAAGATGACCGGAGGTCATCTCCGGCCGCCAGCTGATTTTCTTGTTTTCGCTTATGGCAGACGCGTGGCGTCCATGCGCTGGCTCCCTTCCCATATTATTTGCTTTTTTGTCTTACTATAATCATTGGGAAACGATGTGTGTAATTCTGATTGGCTGGAAATCCCTTTTGTCTTTTAGCAACTTAAGATGCATGCTGACCAATTGATAGAATTCATAAAGGACCACATGATAAAAATAATGTGCACATGCTGATAAAAGCTGAATAATAAAATGCAATAAAACAATTGAATGGAGTAATGGATGATGGGCTTCGTACGTTGGGCCACGCTATTTGTTGGACTACACACCCTATTCTGCTGACATACCCTTGCGCATTATGGATTGGGTCCTAGCGCAGTTGCTTCTTCCACCCCCAGGAATCAGGCCCTGTTTTGTTTTTAGTTAATCTGTAGTTCAAATGACAATTACTGCTGTACCCCCTTTTGTAGTAACAGTAATAAACTTGATCTCTCCTTTAATTCCTTTTGCATAATAACTCTTTAAATAAAAATGACAAAAATTTTTTTCTACTCAATTAGAATTTTATGAGTACTTAGTTTTTTTAGAGTTTTAATAGTTAATTGGTTCTCATGTTAAACACATAAGTTCTTGTTTAGTTTTAATTCAAAAAATAGTCTTAAAAAATGAATAAAAATAGTATTGTTTGTGAATATTTCCGTTAATAGTTTAGAGTTTTATTTCTATTATTTTTGTGGATATTTTTATATACTTTGAGAAATGCCTAGAATGCCCTTGGATGCTAAAGTTGACTTTGGTCATTTTGAATATTTCTTTCTTTAATTCCCTTAGATTCTAGTGTAGATTTTAAATAGGTTTAGTGCATAACATTAGATTAGAGAATAGGTTAGTGCCCCTCTTTCATTCCTTTTCTTTTCCACCTCTAAAATACTTAATAAAAACCGATGAAGATCATACCGTTGCTTTATTTCATGGTAGGAAAGAAATGATTGAGGTGTAGGCCTCGATGAATGTTCTTTCCTACTTAAACGGAGAAGAAATGATTGAGGTGTGAAGCCTCGGTGTATTTCTTAACCGTTATTTAGAGAAACGATTGTGGCGTAGGCCTCGATGTGCATTCTCTAAATATTCATAAAAAACTCTTTTTGTATCTCTTTTACTTAGCGGAGAAGAAATGATTGAGGTGTGAAGCCTCGATGTATTTCTTAACCGTTATTTAGAGAAACGATTGTGGCGTAGGCCTCGATGTGCGTTCTCTAAATATTCAAAAACAAAACAAAAAACTCTTTTTGGTATGATCTAAGTCACAAATTAAAATCCCCATAAAAAACACCAACCAAAAACACTTCAAAGAACCTAATAAATGTTCAGACTTAAAACAAAAGTGAGGAAGTGATGCGAGACCTTGTAGTGGGCTCTCGTCATCATGGAATTACCCTTAAAAGATACAAACCAATCTCTTTTTCTCCTTTCTAAGGGCAAGTTATCTCCGCTCCATTGCATCCTAGGCTGTCCCCTTGTGCAAGAGCGTGAGCGTTAACGCCGCCCAACTAAAAAATACAAAAACAAATAGAAAATCTTTAGCCGAGCTACGGTAACTCTGATTCCTGAAAAGGATACGTAGGCAGCGGGGTAGGGCCCGTGCGAGTACAATTCTTTATTTTCCCTACATTTTGCATTCATTTCGCATTTAGACATAGACATAGTACACACCCTTTAGATAGAAACAAACATAGGTGGATACCATCGAGTACGATGGGCGTGAGGGGTGCTAATACCTTCCCCTTGCGTAACCGACTCCCGTGCCTTGATTCTCTGGTCGCAAGACCTTGTTCCTTCTTTTGTTAGGTTTTCTGATATTCCTTTCCCGCGATGGGATAAATATATTGGTGGCGACTCTGTTCATTTTTCGCGAGCGTGCGACAGCTGGCGACTCTGCTGGGGATGTTGCTAGACCTGTTGCTGGTCCATCCATAGCGAGTCGATCCTAGCCTGCGTTTGTTTGTTTATTTACTGGGTGTTTATTTGTTTTCATGTCTATACCTTGTATATATGTTTGCATGTTTATTTTTTCTGCTTGCATATCATGTTTATTTCTGTTTGCACATCATGCATATGGATTATATTCTGTGTTCCTTGGGGTCTTCTGTTCTGTTTTGCAGGTTGGGTGGGATTGTTTCTATGAGGTAAAAGGCCCAATACCCAGGCCAGAGTGACACATAGGATACCTAGGATAGAGTGGATAGTCATGACGCCGATGAGATGTCAGGTCTTGTCTAGTGCGATCATGAGACCCACGCCCAGTCGAGGTCCAAATGGGGTATCATTGTTGGCATGTAGATGCAACAACATTGGTGCCTCAGGAGGACTGATAACGCTGGTTGCCATTTTGACCTACCCTGACCTAGACTACACCCGTGAGTGGGGAGGGATATACATGACAGGTACCGTTGGTGACTATTTGGTTCTGTTGGTGACTATTTGGTTCTGTTGGTGACTAGTTGGTTCTGTTGGTGACTATTTGGTTCTATTGGTGATTATGATTCTTCTGGCTCTCTGATCTATGCCGGACCTTTGATCCTATGATATCTTCTTGCTCAGAATTATTGCCTTAGTCCCTCTATGTCGTGGGGACCCAATCTGCATCATTTTCATCATAGCATGTTTACATTTCAAAAAAAAAAAAAAGAAAAAAAAGAGAAAAAGAAAAGAAAGAAAAGAAAGAAAAGAAAAAGTTAATTCTCATTTGCATGTCATTTTTTCAGGGTATCCAGAAAATATCAATCTCTGTCAAGAATGGATAACAACGTGACCGTCAATCAAGGGGCTACAAGGCGCACACACACTTATACTTTCCATCGTGAGGGTATGGTTCAGTTGGGGCAATTGGGTGAATTGGTCACTGGTCATAATGAAACAGTGTTCAGTGACAACTATGGCAACATATTATCTCTTCTGTACTCGCGTGTCGACGAATGGGCCTTATCTACTCTTCTTCAGTTCTACGACCCAGATATCCGTTGTTTCACATTTTCAGATTATCAGCTGGCTCCCACTCTCGAAGAGTACTCTTGCCTCCTCAACATCAAGATTCAACACAGAGTGCCTTTTGTTTGTGTCCCGGAGAAACCTAGGTTGGATTACATTGCCAACGCTCTTTATTTGAGCTTGGGTGATGTTCATGATAACTGGAAAGAGAAGGGTGATACACATGGCTTCTACATGAGTTTCCTGGTTGAAAAAGCTCAAGAATTTGCCGACAAAGGGATATGGGAGGCTTTCAATGCTATTTTGGCCGCTCTAATCTACGGAATTGTGATGTTTCCCAACATTCACAAGTTCGTGGACTTGGCTGCTATATGTCTTTTTATGGACAAGAATCCAATACCCACCCTATTGGCTGACACGTATTATTCTATTCACTCTCGGCATGGTAAAAGGGGGGCTATTCGAGGTTGCTTGCCGCTGTTATATAAATGGTTCAAATCTCACTTGCCTGCTAGTGGTCCGTTTGTTACCTCTACTCAGAAATGGTCTCAGAGAATCATGGGACTTACTGCAAACGACATCGTATGGTATCAATTCCGAACAGGCATATCTGAAGTCATTATCAGGTGCGGAAACTTTGGTAACGTCCCGCTCATTGGGACAAGAGGATGTATTAACTACAACCCAGTTCTAGCTCTTCGTCAGTTGGGCTATACCATGAAAAGTGGGCCTTCGGATAGGGAGATTTACCAATCCGTATACTTTGAGAAGGGAGCTGACCCTATAGCGCTTGAGGAAATCAGGAAGGCCTGGAATAACATTCATATAGGTGAGAGATCCACTCTGGGAGCCAAGAATGCCATTGCTATGGAACCCTATACCGATTGGGTTAAGAAGAGAGTCAAGACACTTTTGTTACCATTCCCGGAAGTTCCTCTCTTGTATGCACAACCTCCGAAGATATCAGAAACTATGGTATCAAGAGAACGTTTCGACCAGGTCCGCGTCGCCAATTTGAGACTGAAAGAGAAAGATAGGGATATGGATTTGAAGCGCTATTTCCTTAAACAGACAAAGAATGAACTGGCCCGTGAACTTAAAACTCTCAAAGGGGAGTCTTCTCAAGCCAGGAAGAGAGTTAGAACTTAAAAGGACGGGAAAGCTGTTGTTGCTCCTACTGAAGACCCTCAAAAGGTTATAGAAAAGGCTATAAAGGAAGAAAAAGAGAAGCTCAGACGAGAGTATCAAGAAGACCTGAAAGCCCACAAGCTCCGACTGGAGAAAGAAACCAAGTATGAGTTGAGGACCATGAAGAAGAAACTGGAAGAAGAGACCACTCAGAGAATAGCCCTTGAGACCCAACTGAAAGGAAGTCACCTCCGCACCGCCCGACTAGCTGAAGAGAATGTCAAGCTCAGAGACCAAATGATGAGTGAAGCAAATGCACTTGAGAAGACCTATATCCCAGAATGCAAAGGGTGTGACGAACTTAGGGATTGCTGCAAGAATCTAGACACACAGTTATTCCGAAAGGATGAAGTGATCCAAAGCCTGGTCAAAGGAAGAGATCGGGAGGCGACTAAGAAGCTATTTGACGAAACAAAGAAGTGGAGTGATGCCCATTTCAGACAAGGAGGGCCTTTGTTCTACATTGAGATGAATTGATAATTGAATTTTGTTTGTAGATCACCACCAGACTTGTTGGATGGGGTCTCTATTGCTCTTTGTATTTGAACATTGTTATTTGTGTTTGAACCCACTCGCCTTAGGGGGCTATTATGAATGAAATGAATTGCTTTCCGTTTCCACTTGATATCTCTCTCGTCACGTTGCTATTTGTTCTTGACTATCAATCTTACTTTGGATACCCTGAAAATGACACAACACATCATATGCACACATGCACTCATACATTCACATTATCACATTGCATTTTTCAGGTTATTGCACAAGAAACTAATTGGGGTCCTTTTCAGCAACAGATTTCTTTCCCGACGACGAAGCTGACTTTCTTACATCCTTACCGCACCAGGAGTAACGAGAGAATCATGGAACAATTTGAACAGAATCAAGCCGCCCTTCGTAGGGATATGGATGTTATGGGGGAAAGAATGGCCCAACTTATGGAGACTCTCCATGCCGTCGTTCAAGGACAGGATGAACTCAGAAAGAGCGTCGCTAGTTTGGTCAAAGATACTCCTACCAATTCTGCTGACGGAGGGGTGAAAACTAAAGAGACTCCTGTTAATGAGACACTGAAAGTAGTGGACGACCACCATGAGGTTATTGATCTTGAACATGATCTTACTGCTGAGTTGACTGAGACTGCTAAGATGTACCAAGCTCTCGAAGAACGCCTTAAGGCTGTTGAAGTTGCCAAAACTTCAAGTTTTAATACTGCTGCTATGTGCTTGGTACCTGGGATTGTTATTCCCCCGAAGTTCAAGGTGCCAGATTTTGATAAGTACAAGGGAGTTACCTGCCCAGAGACTCACATTCGTTCCTACTGCCGTAAGATGGCCGCTCACGCTGAGAACGAACCTCTGCTTATGCACTTCTTCCAGGATAGTCTCACTGGAGCCCCGTTAGAGTGGTATATGAAACTCGAGAGGTCTAATGTCAGTACTTGGGGAGAACTTGTTGATGCCTTCTTGAAACAATACCACTACAATACTGCTATGGCTCCTAGCCGTGCCCAGTTGCAGAATATGTCACAGAAATCTGAAGAGTCTTTTAAGGAATACGCCCAGAGGTGGCGTGAACTTGCTGCTCGAGTCCAACCTCCTTTATTGGACCGAGAGTTGATTGATCTGTTTATGGGGACTCTGAAAGGGCCGTATCTTCAGCACATGGTTAGTAATACTTCCCCTTCCTTTTCGGATGTGGTCATCATTGGTGAGAGGGTTGAGAACTGTGTCAAAGCTGGTACCATTCAAGGTGTTACTAATTCTAGCAACTCAAGTGGTAATGGTAAGAAGCCGTATTCTGGGTTTGTGAAGAAGAAGGAAGGTGAGACTAGCACCGCTTCTGTTGACCAAAGCCGAGCTCCTGCATATTCTGCTGTTCCGCCTCCTTATTATCCGATGCCTTATGCTGTTCCTGGCCCATATGTCCCTCAAGCATATGCTGCTGCTCTTCCACAACCATGGATGGCACCCCAACAGCCTTTCGTACCACAACAACAAGCTGCTGCTCCTCAGAATCGTCAACAGAACCCTAGGCCTCAAGGTCAAAGGGGCCCGCAAAGAACAAGATTCCAAGATAGGCGTATCGATCCGGTTCCGATGTCATATGCTCAGCTTCTCCCTCAGTTGCTTGCTGGTCAATTGGTACAACTCCGTGAACTTGGACCTCCACCTAGTCCTCTCCCTCCCGGTTATGATGTTAATGCTCGATGTGAATTTCATTCAGGGGCTCCAGGCCACACTATTGAAAAGTGTAGAGCATTCAAATTGAAGGTTCAGGATCTCCTTGATGACAAGCTTATCTCGTTCGCTCCTACTGGTCCTAATGTGCAGAATAATCCTATGCCTCCTCATGCTGGTACGACCAATGCTATTGAGTTATGTGAGGATCGGATCCTAGTTAATGATGTTAATGAGGTTAGGATGCCGCTAGCAGTTGTCAGAGAGTATCTTATGCAACAAAAGGTTTTGTGTGAACTACATGACTACTGTTTGCAATGTTCTTCTAATCCTGAGGAATGCATTAGGTTGAGAGAGGAAATCCAGAAACTAATGGATGAAGGTGTTCTTAGAGTGGAAAGGGTTGTTCCTGTCGAAAATGTGGCTACTTTAGAGATCCCTTACTACCCTGCTGAGATATCAAAGACTCAGGGCACTTCTTTGGTCATTCATGCTCCGAGTACTCCTTTGGTCGTTCAAGCTCCGAGGACTCCATTGGTTATTCAGGTTCCAAATGTTCCTTCGACTCCTTCAACCTCGTCTATTGTTCCCTCTCCTGTGAATGATTCTAAGGCTGTTCCTTGGAGTTATAATGCCGTGTATATTCGAGGGAAGAAATATGATTGTCCTCCAGTGGGTAATTCGAGCATCACTAATATTACTGGCACTAGTGGCATTACCCGTAGTGGTCGGATCTTTGCTGCCCCTCCTCCGCTTCCTAAAGAGACCAATAAAGAGGCTAGTACACAAGCAAAAGGAAAGCAAATTGCTGTTGATCCTCCTGTGACACGTAATGCACAAGATGCCGAGCAACTCTTGAGAATCATTAAGAAAAGTGATTACAAAGTGATTGACCAACTTGATCAGACTCAAGCCAAGATCTCCATCTTGTCTCTCTTGGTACATTCTGAAGCTCATCGTGATGCTCTGATGAAAGTTCTGGCTTCCGCTCACGTAACTCAAGACATTACCGTGCCTCAGTTTGAAGGGGTTGTGACCAACATTGCTGCTGGTAATTGTTTGGGTTTTTCTGATGATGAGCTTCCACCTGAGGGTAGAGCACACAACAAAGCGTTGCATATCTCCGTCAAGTGTCTGGATGCTGTGTTGTCTCGAGTTCTGATTGATACTGGTTCTTCTCTTAATGTGATGCCCAAGACTACTTTGTTTAAGCTGAGTATGGATGGGATTATGATGAGACCATGCACTATGAGTGTCAGAGCGTTTGATGGCTCCAGAAGGTCCGTAGAAGGGGAAATTGATCTGCCTGTTTTGATTGGCCCTCACATGTTCTATATTGCCTTCTATGTCATGGATATAAGTCCTTCATACACTTGCCTCTTGGGTCGTCCCTGGATCCATGCTGCTGGGGCTGTGACATCTACCCTCCATCAGTGTTTGAAATTTGTTGTGAATGACAAGATTGTTGTGATCACTGGTGAAGAGGATTTGATTGTCAATAATCTGGCGTCATACCGTTATGTTGAAGTGGAGGGAGAGATACAAGAGACACCTTTTCAAGCTTTAGAGATTGTGTCGGTTGATAAACTCCCCGTGGTTGAGAATAAGAAGGAACTCGGAGCACCCCTCTCGTCTTTAAATGATGCTAAGGCCTTCTTAGAAGCTGGTATTCCCCATAGCGCCTGGGGCAAACTGATTGATGTTCATGAGAAGCGAGACAAGTACGGCCTTGGGTATCAGCCATCTTCCTCTACTCAGCTCAGCATAATTCCTGGAAAGAAGGTGATTCCCCCCATTTCTCAAGTGTTCGTCAGTGCAAGCACCAGTTCTGGAAGTCAGGTTCTCGCCGTGGATGATGATGATGAAGAAGATCTCTCCAAATTCATTTGCCATGCTGCGCCTGGACAGGAACTCAACAATTGGACTATCTTGGACATCCCCAAAGTCACTTTTATGGAGATGTAATTTTCTTGTTTCAATAAGTCATATGCTTCGCCCTAAGCATTTTTGACCTCTTGTATAAAGAAGGGCCCCCCATGTGTTTCAATTTGTTTAATATCGAATGAGAATCATATCTTCGCATGCAATTACTGTTCCATTTCTTTCATTTTTTGTTTTACTTTAAAAAACTTTTTTAAAAATGGCAAAGCTTTTTCTTTTTCTTTTATGTATTGCATTCTAAGGCATAAATCATCCATCGTGCAGATCTGGCTCGAATTCCATCAAAAATGATAATGTTACAGTTCCCCGTCTTGATATCCTTGAGAATCCAATTGACCAAGCTGATGAGGATAGTGGGGAAGATTGTGAAGTCCCCGAGGAATTGGCAAGACTTTTGAGACAAGAAGAGAAATCTATTCAGCCACATCAGGAAGCCATAGAAATCGTCAACCTCGGTACAGAAGAAGCAAAGAGAGAAGTCAAGATAGGTGCCGCTTTGGAAAGTGATGTAAAAAGAAGGTTGATTGAGTTGCTTCGAGAGTATGTTGATATCTTCGCCTGGTCATATGAAGACATGCCTGGTTTAGACACGGATATAGTTATGCACAGGCTACCTCTCAAACCAGAATGTCCGCCGGTAAAACAGAAACCACGAAGAACTCGACCTGATATGGCTTTGAAAATCAAGGAAGAAGTTGAAAAACAGTTGAAGGCTGGTTTCTTATCTGTGTGTGAATATCCTCCTTGGATTGCAAACATAGTACCCGTTCCTAAGAAGGACGGAAAGGTACGCATGTGTGTCGATTACCGAGATTTGAATAGGGCAAGTCCGAAGGATGATTTCCCTCTGCCTCATATTGATGTGCTAGTCGACAACACTGCTCAGTATTCGGTGTTCTCCTTCATGGATGGTTTTTCTAGCTATAATCAAATAAAAATGGCTCCTGAAGATATGACCAAGACTACTTTTACCACTCCGTGGGGTACGTATTGTTATAAGGTGATGCCTTTTGGTCTTAAGAATGCTGGTGCAACATACCAACGAGCTATGGTGACCCTTTTCCATGATATGATCCATAAGGAGATTGAGGTGTACGTCGATGATATGATCGCAAAATCCCAAACTGAGGAGGAACATTTGATGTATCTTGAGAAACTGTTTGCTCGTTTGCGTAAATTCAAGTTGAGGCTTAATCCAAACAAGTGCACTTTCGGAGTGCGATCTGGAAAATTACTTGGATTCATTGTGAGCCAACGAGGGATTGAGGTCGACCCTGACAAAGTAAGAGCAATACAGAATATGCCAGCACCAAAGAATGAAAAAGAGGTCCGAGGGTTCCTTGGGAGATTGAACTACATAGCCAGGTTCATTTCTCATCTCACTGACACCTGTGAACCCATCTTCAAACTGCTGCGCAAGAATCAAGATATCCGTTGGGATGATCATTGTCAAGAAGCTTTTGAGAAGATTAAACAGTATCTCCAAGAGCCGCCAATTCTCATGCCTCCGGTTCCTGGGAGGCCGCTTCTTATGTACTTGACTGTGCTTGAAGGATCTATGGGGTGTGTGTTGGGCCAACATGACGAGTCTGGTCGAAAAGAGTGCGCCATTTATTACCTGAGCAAAAAGTTTACCGATTGTGAATCCCGCTACTCACTGCTCGAGAAAACTTGCTGTGCTTTGGTATGGGCTGCTCGCCGACTGAGGCAGTATATGTTGACTCACACCACCCTATTGATCTCCAAAATGGACCCGATAAAGTACATCTTTGAAAAACCGGCCCTTACAGGAAGACTAGCCCGGTGGCAAATGCTTTTATCAGAATATGATATCCAGTATGTCACACAGAAGGCCATCAAAGGAAGTGTCCTTGCGGATCATCTTGCTCATCAACCATTGGAAGAATATCAGTCAATGAAGTTTGACTTTCCTGATGAGGATATCATGAAACTAGATGATAATGAAGGACCCGAGCCAGGAGAGCGATGGACTCTCACGTTCGATGGTGCATCAAACGCTATGGGCCATGGTATTGGGGCAGTTTTGACTTCTCCTCATCAAACTCACATTCCTTTCACAGCTAGAATATGCTTTGATTGCACAAACAATGTCGCGGAATACGAAGCTTGCATAATGGGTCTCGAAGCGGCCATTGATATGAGGATTAAGATCCTTGAGGTTTATGGGGATTCCGCCTTGGTTATACATCAAGTGAGGGGTGATTGGGAAACTCGACACCCCAATTTAGTTCCTTATAAGGACTATATCTTGGAGTTGCTGCCCGCTTTCGAGGAAATCACTTTCAATCACATCCCCCGAGAGGAAAATCAATTGGCAGATGCTTTGGCTACTTTGGCGGCTATGTTCAGAGTTAGCTCCCCTAAAGAAGTGCCAGATATAAGGATCCTCCGTTACAAAGAGCCCGCCCATGTGTTCCCTGCTCACTGCCTCACTACCGAAGATGTGTATGATGAAAAGCCATGGTATTACGACATCAAGAGGTATGTTGAGAAGCAAGAGTATCCCGAAGATGCTACGATTGGTGATAAGCGAACGCTTCGAAGGTTAGCATCCAAATTCTTCTTGTCAGGAGACGTCCTGTACAAAAGAAACTATGATTCAGTTTTGCTCAGATGCGTGGATAGACACGAAGCAGAATTGATCATGCGGGAAATTCACGAAGGATCTTTTGGAACTCATTCCAGTGGACATTCTATGGCCAAAAAGATTTTGCGAGCAGGGTATTATTGGATGACAATTGAAAGTGATTGTTATGTATATGTGAAGAAATGTCACAAATGTCAGGTGTATGCTGACAGAATTCATGTTCCTCCAACTCCTCTGAACGTCCTGACGTCGCCTTGGCCCTTTGCTATGTGGGGCATAGACATGATTGGACGGATAGAGCCACAAGCTTCAAATGGACACAGATTTATTCTTGTTGCTATCGACTACTTCACCAAATGGGTTGAAGCTGCTTCTTACAAAAACGTAACCAAGCAAGTCGTTACTCGCTTCATCAAGAAAGAGATCATATGCCGATATGGGGTTCCAAACAAGATTATCACTGACAATGGGTCCAATCTTAATAACAAAATGATGGCAGAGTTGTGTGAAGAGTTCAAGATTGAACACCACAATTCATCACCCTATCGGCCAAAAATGAACGGCGCAGTCGAAGCTGCTAACAAGAATATAAAGAAGATTGTCCAGAAGATGGTTAGAACGTATAAAGATTGGCATGAGATGTTGCCATTTGCTTTGCATGGCTATAGAACTTCTGTCCGTACTTCAACTGGGGCAACTCCCTTCTCTCTTGTCTACGGCATGGAGGCCGTACTACCTGTTGAAGTGGAAATTCCTTCGTTGAGAGTCTTGATGGACGCCAAACTCGATGAAACAGAATGGGTTCAAACGAGGCTTGATCATCTCAATCTAATTGAAGAGAAACGCTTATCTGCTATCTGCCATGGCCAGTTATACCAAAAAAGAATCAAGAAAGCGTATGACGAGAAGATTCGGCCTCGAGAATTCCACACAGGTGACCTAGTCGTAAGGAAGATCTTGCCAATTCACACTGATCCAAGGGGCAAATGGACTCCCAACTATGAGGGACCATACATTGTGAAGAAAGCATTTTCAGGCGGTGCTTTAATCCTGACAAAGATGGATGGGGAAGACGTTCCGCTTCCAGTCAATTCAGACTCAGTCAAAAAATACTACGCGTAAAAGACCCGCTAGGTCGACGTACCTAGGCAAAAATAAGGGCATCCCGGCAAACCGAAAAGGTTTGGGCAAAAATTAGGGATTAAACAAAAAAAGAAAAAAGAGAATAACCCGCTAAGTTGAAAACCCGAAAGGGCGACTTAGGCAAAAAAGGGGCATCCCGCTGGATTGAAAACCCGAAAGGGCGATCCAGGCAAAAGTTAGGGATCAAAAGCGAGAGGCTGCAGTCTGAATATCCTTCACAAAGATCACTATACGCTCTTGGCAGAACGGACGGATCAATCCAACCACTGCCCTTCTGAAGCAAAGCATTGAGAGGATCGAGGATATGGGAACTGTAGCAATATCAGTTTTAATGGAAATCCGAACATTTCTCTTTGCCATTTTACTCTTTGCATTTTATTTTCTTTTTCGCAACTACCTCATTTAGGAGTTGCTCCCTTGTACAGAAGCCTGTTCACAGGCATTCCATCAATAAAATGATCTTTTGATGCAAAAGCTTTCTTTCTTTCTTTTCATTTTACGCATGCGAGGTGTGATTTAATTCGTTATTAAACATTGCATTGAGAACATGGGGGCAATAATCACAAAATCAAAACGAAACATGATGTTACATAAACATAAAAGTGCTCTAAGGGGCACCATTTGCGTCCAAACGTTGTTTTCCGTGCAGGTTGCAGGTTCTAGTCGTCATCTTGGCTTACGACATGCCACAAAGGGCGTCATCATCCCGCGTGAAAGTTCAAGCGAATAATTCATCAGTACTGGTAAGCATGAAGCACCTGAGAAGGTCCATATCCCTCTTCCATATGACAGACGAAGAGTGGTCCCTCAAAAACCACGTTTCCCCAAGCAGTATAGGATGTAAGGAAAGTCGAGCAAAGCCACTTCCCCCCCAACAGAGTTATGTTTTAATCCTCCACACAGTTGCCAATAATCTTTGGCACTATGAAGCTTCCAACGCCCACCCACAATGGCGTCTCAAGATCACAGGCAACGGACCCCAATGATCCTACTCTCCGGTTCCACCGAAGGCCTTTATTTGGCACTCTTTGCATATAGAATCCATTGCATATAGCATTTGCATCCTCGAAAGCGTAGCATATCCATCAAAATGGAGCATTACGCCATAAAAAACTCAAACATGCGTACAAAGCATAAGCCAGATAATACAGATCTGCACCCAGTCAAGACAATAATACATCCCCACATAAAAGGTCGTCCTTACAAACTTCGATTGGTATCTGCTGCCACATCACGAACATTCCCAAACCACGGTGCCGATGCGAGGTATCTTCAATCTCTGATGAGTGTCTGACCCAATGTCTTCTCCCGTCCCTCGATGTCGATTCGATGTTAAGTCATAAGATCGTTGCGAGATCTTATTCCTTCCCAAAGTGTGGAAAATCGCACGAGATTTTCTTTCGATGTTGAGTCATAAGATCGCTACGAGATCTTATTCCTATCCAAAGTGTGGAAAATCGCACGAGATTTTCTTTCGATGTTGAGTCATAAGATCGCTACGAGATCTTATTCCTATCCAAAGTGTGGAAAATCGCACGAGATTTTCTTTCGATGTTGAGTCATAAGATCGCTACGAGATCTTATTCCTATCCAAAGTGTGGAAAATCGCACGAGATTTTCTTTCGATGTTGAGTCATAAGATCGCTACGAGATCTTATTCCTATCCAAAGTGTGGAAAATCGCACGAGATTTTCTTTCGATGTTGAGTCATAAGATCGCTACGAGATCTTATTCCTATCCAAAGTGTGGAAAATCGCACGAGATTTTCTTTCGATGTTGAGTCATAAGATCGCTACGAGATCTTATTCCTATCCAAAGTGTGGAAAATCGCACGAGATTTTCTTTCGATGTTGAGTCATAAGATCGCTACGAGATCTTATTCCTATCCAAAGTGTGGAAAATCGCACGAGATTTTCTTTCGATGTTGAGTCATAAGATCGCTACGAGATCTTATTCCTATCCAAAGTGTGGAAAATCGCACGAGATTTTCTTTCGATGTTGAGTCATGAGATCGCTACGAGATCTTATTCCTATCCAAAGTGTGGAAAATCGCACGAGATTTTCTTTCGATGTTGAGTCATAAGATCGCCACGAGATCTTATTCTTTCCAGAGTGTGGGAAAATCGCACGAGATTTTCCTTCGATGTTGAGCCATAAGATCGCCACGAGATCTCTTTCCCTTTTCTGCGGTTGAAGAGTTGATCGCCACGAGATCACCCTTCGATGTTGAGTCATAAGATCGCCACGAGATCTTATTCCTTTCAGTCATGATGTTGAGTCGTAAACCGCACGAGGTCTTCTTCTTTCGATCATTGTTTCATACAACCATTCTCTTTGAAAACCCCGTGTCGGCACCGTTACCACGTTACAAGCTATCACCCTTTCTTCCAATTACTCACTGTAAATATCTCCACAAGAAAAATTCTCTTTCCCCAGCAGATATCAAAACAAAGGAATAAAAACCACTCCGTCTCCTCAGGACAAATTTCAGGTCTTCGGTATTTAATCTTCTTCTACCTCGAATGTTCGAAAGGCTAGCGCCAATCTCACCTTCGAGTATAAGACGATTAAATAGGGGCAGCTGTCATACCCCAAATTTGTCCTACCCTTTAACTGCTAACTGGCTTAGGCTTTGCATTCATGTACATACCCCACTTAGGTCATAATCCATACCCATGCATTCATATCATTGGTGCTATTCAAAGGGTTATCAGGAAAAAGCTCCGTTGCAAAGAAGTATGATCAGGGGATGAGAAAACTGAGGTATAATCATGTGGCTCTATGTTCATTGAAGCCCATCTGGATTGGAGCGTCTCTCTGCTTCAAAACAGGGCATTGATTAGAGGGCGCAAACTTGCAAATCATCTGGTTCTTTAAATCAGGGTTTCTTTGACCAAAGTCAACCAGTTGACTTTCTGGTCAACATGTAATCAGAAGTGGCTTCGATGTGTGGAAAAGTTCTCATACTGGCTATGTGGATGTGTTCGCTTGACTGGATATGAGTGGAAGAGATTTAATCGGGAATTTCATCAGTAGTCGGAAAAATCGGAACAGTTGACTTTTGGGTCAAAATCGGTAAAATTATTCGAATATTGACTTTTGGTGGAAAATTAATCAAGAAAAGTCGAAGAACGGATAAAATCGGGAGTTCGGCAAAAAGTTGGGAAAAATAGAAAAAAAGACATTCCAACACTTAGAAAAATTTTTGATGTCTTAAATCTTGTTGAGCAGTCCACTTCAGCACCAGATTACGCGTGGCAAACGGCATTTTTCGGAGAAATTTCCAACATCAAAGTTGTTCTTCTCATGGAGGAGAACAACTTTGTAGTTGGACACTTTTGCATTTGAAGCTTGTATGAAGAGTTAAAGTGGTGCGAAGTTGCTGGAAACTCATTTGAATCAAGTCACATTCCAGGTCACCAGTCAGGTCATGACCTGGCATTTTCACAAACACATGGCATGCCAAATCTCCAGTCATTTTTAGAGCTGTACAGAAGTGACATGAACGCAAACTGGGTATCACTCTCTTCTTTGCCATGTCATCTATCCATTGAGACAAGAATGGGTACAATTGGACAAATATTGAGTGAGATACAAGCCTTCAAAGTCTCACCCTCTCACTGATCAAGTCAAGCATCTAGCCAAGGCAGAAATCCAGGTCACGCACGTCATTCTCACAAACACATGGTGGGCCAACTTCAAGTCCATTTTTCTTCCTCCACAAATCTCTATTTTGAACAAGCTTGATCTCAAACCACTCTTTGCCATGCCCTCTATCCAATAAGCCCAGGATCATTAATTTTGGACGTGCGTGGACCAAGATAGAGGACTCTAAAGTCGTGCCCTGACTGTACCACACCTCTGCCATGAATTTGAAACCAAGCTTAAGTCGCGCGTGTAAGGATTGATACAATTGCATGTCAGCATGTTTATAAGCAAGTTCCACACGATTCCATGTGTTGTTTCACAATATCTTCAACATCAAATTTTCTCCTTTATGTGTTATCTTCACGGTGAGCACAAGTTTTAATCATACCATGGCCTATGGAGAAAGATACATGAATGGAAAGTTGACAACACACACATAAGCAAGATTTGATACTTTGCCACGAAAGCCCATGCATTTTGCTGCTAAAGCAAAAGTAAAGTGAACCATACCATAATTGCAAAAACCTTGTTCACTAAGCATTGCCGAGCCAGCCCCACATCGAGAAAGAAAATAAAGTTTCTGTAATTGCATAGCCCAAGCTCCACACTCAAAAAAAAACCTTTCATTCCTTTCACACTTATCTTATATAAGCAGCTTGAAGCTCACTCACTCAGGGGATTTTTTACACACACGATCCACAAAAAATTTACTCCATTCCTCTCTTCACACTCTCACTCCACACTTCTCTTCATTCTTTCATTTTCACTCATCCCCTCTCTATTCTCATTTTCTCCCCCTAACCAACTCCGGCCACCCTAACTCCCTCCCCTAACCAACTCCGGCCACCACAACCATCACACATAACTAACTCACGAGCCACCGTAACCAATTCCATCCACCTCCATAACAACCTCTAAACCACCTCCGTCAAACTTCATCATTCCTCATCGTCATCTCTGATTCCATCAATCAACCACTACCTCAACTCTCTTCCGTCATCGATCTTCGTCACGCCTTGATCTGCATCACCACGCACGTTGAGGTTGTAGCATCGCAGCGCTGTCATCAGCATCAAGGAGTTCGCCTCGTAGAGTATATCTCTAGTTCTCAGTTCAAGACTCAACAGGTAAACCTCGTGAACTTCTCAGCATCACATGTATCCATGTTTGCATTGCGTCTTCGTGCCTTTTGCGTTCTTGATGTTTGAATTCAACTTGCTTGAAAGGAATGCCGTTGGAACGTGTAAACCTTATATGGGAGTTCTATGAATGTTGCTAATCTCTTTGATATGCTCAGATTCTGTTTTGGTGAATTTGTTAAAAGTTAGGGTTTTATGTTTCGTTTCGATTAGCATACTAGAAGGAGAATGAGGTGAAACTAAGTACAGATCCAAACTCAGCGATGAATTCTGAGTCGAATGATGCTGGTCCTTTAAATTTCTGGAAATGTTGGCCTGATTCCGGTAGGGCTTTCGCCGGAGAAGATGACCGGAGGTCATCTCCGGCCGCCAGCTGATTTTCTTGTTTTCGCTTATGGCAGACGCGTGGCGTCCATGCGCTGGCTCCCTTCCCATATTATTTGCTTTTTTGTCTTACTATAATCATTGGGAAACGATGTGTGTAATTCTGATTGGCTGGAAATCCCTTTTGTCTTTTAGCAACTTAAGATGCATGCTGACCAATTGATAGAATTCATAAAGGACCACATGATAAAAATAATGTGCACATGCTGATAAAAGCTGAATAATAAAATGCAATAAAACAATTGAATGGAGTAATGGATGATGGGCTTCGTACGTTGGGCCACGCTATTTGTTGGACTACACACCCTATTCTGCTGACATACCCTTGCGCATTATGGATTGGGTCCTAGCGCAGTTGCTTCTTCCACCCCCAGGAATCAGGCCCTGTTTTGTTTTTAGTTAATCTGTAGTTCAAATGACAATTACTGCTGTACCCCCTTTTGTAGTAACAGTAATAAACTTGATCTCTCCTTTAATTCCTTTTGCATAATAACTCTTTAAATAAAAATGACAAAAATTTTTTTCTACTCAATTAGAATTTTATGAGTACTTAGTTTTTTTAGAGTTTTAATAGTTAATTGGTTCTCATGTTAAACACATAAGTTCTTGTTTAGTTTTAATTCAAAAAATAGTCTTAAAAAATGAATAAAAATAGTATTGTTTGTGAATATTTCCGTTAATAGTTTAGAGTTTTATTTCTATTATTTTTGTGGATATTTTTATATACTTTGAGAAATGCCTAGAATGCCCTTGGATGCTAAAGTTGACTTTGGTCATTTTGAATATTTCTTTCTTTAATTCCCTTAGATTCTAGTGTAGATTTTAAATAGGTTTAGTGCATAACATTAGATTAGAGAATAGGTTAGTGCCCCTCTTTCATTCCTTTTCTTTTCCACCTCTAAAATACTTAATAAAAACCGATGAAGATCATACCGTTGCTTTATTTCATGGTAGGAAAGAAATGATTGAGGTGTAGGCCTCGATGAATGTTCTTTCCTACTTAAACGGAGAAGAAATGATTGAGGTGTGAAGCCTCGGTGTATTTCTTAACCGTTATTTAGAGAAACGATTGTGGCGTAGGCCTCGATGTGCATTCTCTAAATATTCATAAAAAACTCTTTTTGTATCTCTTTTACTTAGCGGAGAAGAAATGATTGAGGTGTGAAGCCTCGATGTATTTCTTAACCGTTATTTAGAGAAACGATTGTGGCGTAGGCCTCGATGTGCGTTCTCTAAATATTCAAAAACAAAACAAAAAACTCTTTTTGGTATGATCTAAGTCACAAATTAAAATCCCCATAAAAAACACCAACCAAAAACACTTCAAAGAACCTAATAAATGTTCAGACTTAAAACAAAAGTGAGGAAGTGATGCGAGACCTTGTAGTGGGCTCTCGTCATCATGGAATTACCCTTAAAAGATACAAACCAATCTCTTTTTCTCCTTTCTAAGGGCAAGTTATCTCCGCTCCATTGCATCCTAGGCTGTCCCCTTGTGCAAGAGCGTGAGCGTTAACGCCGCCCAACTAAAAAATACAAAAACAAATAGAAAATCTTTAGCCGAGCTACGGTAACTCTGATTCCTGAAAAGGATACGTAGGCAGCGGGGTAGGGCCCGTGCGAGTACAATTCTTTATTTTCCCTACATTTTGCATTCATTTCGCATTTAGACATAGACATAGTACACACCCTTTAGATAGAAACAAACATAGGTGGATACCATCGAGTACGATGGGCGTGAGGGGTGCTAATACCTTCCCCTTGCGTAACCGACTCCCGTGCCTTGATTCTCTGGTCGCAAGACCTTGTTCCTTCTTTTGTTAGGTTTTCTGATATTCCTTTCCCGCGATGGGATAAATATATTGGTGGCGACTCTGTTCATTTTTCGCGAGCGTGCGACACCTCCTTTTTCACATTTGGTCCCTCAAAATCTCCCAACTTTGATTGATCATATCTCACTCCATATTTAAGCTATGAGGGATTTCTAAGACTTTTTGGAAACCCCAAGAGGTCCTCTACAAGCCACTTTGGAATATATTTTTCATTTGGAACTTTTATCTTGGCCATATCCTCTTTGGAAAAAAACTGTTTCTGAAGGATGCCTGAAAATGACCTGTAATCTTTTGCCTTGTATCTCTTAAATGAAGCATTTTTAGCCTTGGCTTGTGAGACACAAAGTTGTAGAGGATTCAATTTCCTTCACAATAGGCTTTGAGTGGGGAATTTCTGAAGTTCCATGTGAAAGTTATGCCCAGTCAAAGTTGGGTTGACTTTCTCCTAAGAAACCCTAATTTGAACCTTTCCATCTTTGTTCATCTCTGAGTTTCTATTAATGGAATCATGATCAATTCTTGATCAAATGATGGTTATGCACCCCATACTTGATATTTGCCCAATGGTTAAAGTTTGGATCATGCCTTGATTATGATTGACCTTTCAATTTGGATCAGTTGACTGTGAATTATCTGGATTATGTGAATGAGCTATGCTTTGAGATTTGAGCCTTGCTTTTGTTATGAGAAAAGTGTGGGAGGTAAATTTTGGGGTATGACATTCACCACTTCCCAATCACGTCGCTACGTTGCATCATCATACAACAACACCACTTCACCACACAAATCATAGCATCAAACAAATACATTTAAAGAAGGATTCAAAAAGGTTTATAAGCATTCCTAAATCATATTCATTAGAAAGGTCTCAATTATAGCTTCGCATAGGTTCAAACGGCACTTAAAAAGGAGTTACGGTTCAAAAGTTACATCATTTCAAAGTTTAGGAAAAGTTCTGCAAAACAGGGTTCGCGGCGCGAACTGAATGAATCAAATAATCCCTAAGTTTCTGCCAAGCAGTTCGCGGCGCCAACGAGGTTTCGCGGCGCGAACTGAGCAAATCCAATTTTCTCAAGTTTCTGCCAAGAGGTTCGCGGCGCCAACAGTGGATCGCGGCGCGAACTGGCGATTTTCAGAAAACCCCAAACACAGAAAACAACATACGAAACCCATCCAAAAACCCCTAAACTCAACCCAATCAAGTTGGAAAACACCAAGCATCACGAATATCAATAGAATACATGTTATAGACACAATTATAACACCTATTATGGGTCTTCTAACATCATAACATCTTCAATCATGCTTAGATTCACAATTTCATAGAAGTCTAATATAAATTCTAACAATCTCTATTCAATTTCTACATAATCGTGGATAACAACATATAATCAAAACCCCACCCAAAACATCATCATACATCCCTTTAGCATGAAAGAATCCCACCCTTACCTTAGGTTTTGGATTGAAGCCAACTCTATCTTCAACCTTGAGATTCTCCTCTTTCTCCCCTCTCTTCTCTTCTTTCACCAAAAACCCCAAAATGAACTTCTAATTTCTATTTCCTCTAAAACCCTTGTTTTAGTTAAACCCTTACTATCTTAAATTACTAATGGGCTCTAACTAACACCCATCACTTACTAATACCAACTTAGGCCCAATAATCAACAATACTTACTATCTTATATAATATACTAATAATTCTCAAATAAAACAACATAAAATCAATTAAGTATATAATTAACACAGAGTTCACAATTAATTCACATAAATCACATAAATAAATAATTAAAGAAAAACGGTCGTTACAACTCTCCCCCACTTAGAATATTTTCGTCCTCGAAAATTACCTCAATGGAATAACTCGGGATACGACTCACACATCTTGCTCTCCAATTCCCACGTCATACTTTCACCGGTAGTTCCCGACCAAATCACCTTCACCAAAGCAATCTCTTTTCCTCTAAGCGCCTTCGTTTCGCGATCCTCAATTCTTATCGGCATAGTCTCCACCGTGAGATTATCCCGCACTTGTACATCATCCATATGAATTACATGCGAAGGATCAGGAATATACTTCCGAAGTTGCGACACGTGAAACACATCATGCAAATTCGAAAGATTAGGTGGTAAAGCCACCCTATACGCCACATTACCAACCTTCTCTGAAATCTGATACGGTCCGATAAAACGAGGAGTGAGCTTCTTCGAATTCAAGGCTCTCCCCACTCCGGTAACCGGCGTAACCCCAAGAATACGTGATCACCAGCTTGGAGCTTTTTTAAAAAAATCTCCCGTAAAAAAAAGTCACATGGATTCCATCAACACTTAGAAAAAAATCTCTTTTAAAACCTTTGATAGGCTAAGTCACCAAAAATACTGATGTGTCAATGTTTTTATAAGATTTTTCTATATGTTTATCAAATTTTTCTATTATTTTTAAATTCCACCTATGTTTAGTCCGTTTTACTTGAACAATTTTATCCTTAGGTTAGAAACAAAACAACTTCATAAAAAAGTTTAACAAAACCTTCATCATTATCTATTGAACTCACTTTCAACATACAACATAGAACCAAGAACAAGGTCCAAATACAAAACGACAACAATAAAAAAAACAAAACATTTCAAAATAGAACAAGGAAGAAGAACAAATCGGAAATCACAACCCCAATCGTTGCTCCTGTCTGCCGCTATAGTTTGCTGGGAGACCGCTCAAACATCACGAAGACCAACAGCGTCGTTCCGACTTTCTCCCCTGCACACTTCTGCTTAGCCCATATCCACTGTGTACATCCACCCTCCATCGCGGATGCCTTAAGCATGTCCTCGATCCTGCCAACCCTCCGATGTCCACACTGAAACCCCCTTCCGCGACTCTAACTAGAACAATACCCATTTTCACTCTTTCCTTTGTGTTTGCAATTTATGTGGTCTTTATTGTGGGGGTGGATGCTTCTTGCATCCTTTTTTAAAAATGAGATCTTGGTCTCTGGCCTCTTCGTCTTGCCTTCCTTCGGCTCCTCGGGGAGATCCTTTATAATCAATACCTGGCAGTCATACCTTTAGCGGGTGGATCTAGTCTCCACACCCTCATCAAATCCTCTTACAATTGTATTGAGTGTATGTCATACAATATTTTTGCCTTTTTCCTTTGATGGATCCTTTCCCTTTCTGGATCATGGGCTTTCCGAGTCGTCCCGCCCACGGGAGTTGGACCCACCCGACCCTTGGGATAGATTACCTTTGACATACTTTTTGAGGTGTCCTTCCTAGATGAGCCGCTCAATCTCCTTCTCGTGATGGTAGCAGTCTCTTGCATGTTTTCCTTTAAATTTATGGAACTTACACCATCTTCCTAGCTCAGGTCCCATAATGTCTGCCTTTGGGGCTGAAGGCGCATGGATATCATGCAAGTGGAGAATCTCCCACCATATTTGTTCATAGTGAGTGTTTAGGGGCATGAAGCTATCCACCGCCTTTCCTACTCGTTTGAACGCAACTTTATCCTTGATGGGCGAGATATACTTACTTTTACACGAGTGTTTCGGGCCTTTTTCTCGACATTGCTCCCTTATCCGTTTATGTAACATTCCGCCTTTGTGACCATCTTTACTAGCGAAGATGATAGCCTTTGAGCGAGAGACTCGTTGAAGTTTTCTGCTTTGAAACCATTCAGGATTGCGCCTACAAACATTTATTGGTTTGGATGGGTACCTCTTATGGTAGCTTCAGTGAAATGGGCGAGGAATTCATTCAATGACTCTGAGGGACCCTATCGAAAGTTGAACATGTTTCTGGGGGACATATTCATGTGTTGGCTGGCTCTGAACTCGTGTACAAACTTCTTCATTAAATGTGTCGGCTTGTAAGTTATTGTTTGGAACTTTTAAAGATGTGGCCTTGTGATGGTACACAAGGCCACACCTTTAAAAGTTCCAGATAACAACTTGAACTTCAATGAGTCGGGCACTCCGATGATGGCCATATGTGTGTTTATTGAGGTGACGCACTTATAAGGATCACTACGCTCATCGAACTTTGCCAAGGAGGAGAGCTTGAACCCTTCAGGGACATGCACTTCCCATATTTCATCTGAAAATGGCTAAGGGTCCAAACTTCCATATTCTCTATGGGGGTAACCTTCTATATGGGGGTAACCTTCTCTTTGGCACTGCAGTTCATCCATGGCGACACACATTTCCAACACGACATTAGAATCACTGCTACATGTGATGCCCTTCGACGTGAAGGATTGTTCTCTCCTAAAAACCATGATTAGAAACAATTAGGTGTATGAGTGGGAGTTTTAGTGAGTATCACAGTGGTGACGGCAGTCTTCTATGGGTTAGGTCTTACTCACAGTGGTGAAAATCCTTGTTCGTTGGTGTTTTAGGCTATGGAGAGTGCAAGCTCACCTGAAGTGAGAAACTTTGTATCTTGGGTGATATTTCGTGTGTATCTGAGTTATACCTCAACCATGAAGTTCAGGTTTTTATAGAGGCCTATGAGTCTAAGGTTTAGGGAACTCCTAAGAAATGATAACCCCTCCATCTTGATAGGGGGAGTTGTTTACTACTTATTTCCTAAAGTGTCACGTGCATGACTTCGCACATGCAGTTATGGGTTGGATAAATGTTATCATCCACATTTTACCCTAGGGCGAGCCCTCATGCCACATGATGTTTATACTCTGGGAGATGCGTCATGGGGCGGGTGCCCGTTGAGGGACACATGCCACCCCATTTTGGGGCCTTTACAAATATATCACTACATATAGAATTCCTACTCGACAAACAGAATATACTAAGTACGTACACGACAGTCTTTTAGGGATGGCAATTTGATCCATCCCCAATGGGCATCCCAAAAAATACCCACAGTGGCTAGGATTAAAACCCGCAAAAATGGACACAGGCATGAGCTTAGGTAAACACACATTAAAATAAGCAGGTATGGACACCTTAGTACCCAATCCGCCCCATATCCCCACTCACACACACACACAATATATATATATATATATATATATATATATATATATATATATATATCTTATTTTATAAAAAAAATATGTCAATTAAATCTAAAAAATACTTCAATGTTAAACCATCACGTATTTATTATATGTGTTTGTTTATTTCATAATTAAACAAATTATTTTATGAAAACTTTTTAATATTCTTAAAAACTTAAAATAATATGGTATTTTATAATTGATCTATTTATTTTTATTAGAAATGCGGGTAACAGATACGGGTACGTGGACTTACATAACCACAAGGCACGAGTAAGGGTGCTAAAGTTGGTGCCCAAGCAAGTATGGATTCTGGTACGGAGATTTTATCCATCTACGAGTATGAGGATGAATACTCTAATATCCAACCTAAATCATGCTCATTGTCATTCCTACCATCTTTGAGGGTGTGAAAAATGAACTACCGCATATGATTCAAAATTTGTCACGGTTAAGTTATACATAAGTAAAACTTTATAAAATTTTTGTATCACTTAAATATAATTAAATAAATACATCTAATTATTTTATATATTGTGATTGAACTGTGATTAACCTACCTAGTTTAATAAAGATTAAGACGACATTGAGCATGCATTTTTAGATATATAGTGCAAGTAACCATCCTTTTCATCTTTGTACAAGATCAAACTCATGCCTCTTTCATATATCTCTCTCATCGATTGAAAAAGTGAATGTTAGTATATTTAGGTTTCATGCCTCTTTCATATCTGTCTCTCATCGATTGAAAAAGTGAATGTTAGTGTATTTTGATTTCAATCTTGCGTGCGGTAGAAACAAGTAATGTGCCATAATATGAACTGATTATTGCTGAGCAGGTCAACTATCCCAATGTAATGGAGTTCTTTGAGAGTCTTGGAGTTGATACAAAATTGTCATACTTGTCAAATTCATTCAGCCTATACAATGGGCAGGGCTATGAATGGGGTACACTAAATGGTTTGTCCAGCTTGTTTTCACATAAGACAAATGTGTTTAATCCTTACTTTTGGAAAATCATTCGGGAGGTTAACAAATTCAAACAAGATGTTCTAAGGTAAGTTGTTAATTAAGCATTGTTTACTGCCTCTATCTGTTAATTTGTAATTCCTTGTGTCAAAACAGGTTGCTGCTTGAACACAAGGTGTGTCGAAGTGTGTAACAGTTTGTTACACATAAATTTGTTTTAGATCTAAATATATTTGATTTAGATTTAAAATAGATTAGATTTGATTTAGTTTTAAATAGGTATTTTGGATTTTTATAGTTTTGGGTTTTGCCTTAGGAAGAAAGCTAACCTAAATCTATAAATAGGGAGTAACCCTCATTATTTGTAATCAAGTCAATAATTTGTATTCATAGAAGTTGCAGTTGCAAGTGAATAACAGAATTTCCACAGTTTGTGGGCAGAGAGAAACTCTGCAGAAAATACTTTCTTCTTCTTTTTAATTTCCGCAAACCCTAATCCTACTTTTGTTCTTAATTTTCTTCATTGTCATCTTTAACGATAAGGAATTACTCAAAGGCTTGAGAGTCTAATTCCAACATCTGGTATCAGAGCTTCGGTTAATCGATTCAAGGCAAGAAGAATGGCGATGGCAATGAATCATCCGAATGGGCATTTTCCAGCAACACTACCAATTCTGAAAGGAGATAACTATGAGAATTGGTGCAAGCAGATGAATGTTGTATTATGTTGTCAAGATCTTTGGGATTTTGTAAAAGAAGGGATAGAACCGCTTGCAGAAGGTGTGAAGGAGGAAGAAAAGAGTGCTTATAAAGAATTGAAGAAGAAAGATTATAAAGCTCTCTTTATAATCCATCAATGTCTGAGTCCAGATAATTTTGAAAAGGTTAGTGATATAGAATCTTTAAAAGAAGCTTGGGAGATTCTTGAAAAATCTTTTGGAGGTGCAGAAAAGGTGAAAGATGTGAGGTTACAAACTCACAAGAGAACATATGAATTGCTTTAGATGGAAGATAGCGAAAGCATAACTGATTTCTTCACTAGAGTTACGAAACTAGTGAAACAAATCAAGGTATGTGGAGAAGTGTTAACAACAAAAGTTGTTGTTTAGAAGATTTTAAGGTCCTTGGCCCCTAAATTCGACCACATCGTGGTAGCCATAGAAGAGTCGAAGGACCTGTCGAAGTTGACCAAAGAAGAGCTTCAAGGGACGCTTGAATCTCATGAATAAAGAATGGCTGAAAGAGCTGCAGGCAAGTTGAAGAGCGATGTGGCTCTGCAGGCTCAGTCAGCAAACGAAAAGAAAGGCAAAGGAAGCTGGACATGAAATAAAGGAAGAGGTGGATACAACAATCCGACTGGTCGAAATCAGCAAGAAGGAAATTGGTAGAATCAGAGAAAGCCCTCTTACCAAGGCAACCAAAGAGGTGGCGCTGCAGGTAGAGGAAGAGGTGGTGGTCGAAAGCCTGACAAGAGTCACAATCAATGTTTCAACTGTCAGAAGTATGGTCACTATTCGACAGCTTGTCCAGAAAAGAATAAAAGTAAAAAAAGTGATGCAAAGCTTGCAAAACAAGAAGAAGAAGAGATGTTGCTGATGGTCACAACAAAAGATGAAGATAAATTCAAGGACCAATGGTACTTGGATTCAAGATGCTCATCACATATGTCTGGAAGAAAAGATTGGTTTGTCAACATAAAACCCTCAATAAAGAACATGGTAAAATTTGCAAATGACAATACTCTAGCAGCTGAAGGTATTGGTGATGTAATGATTACGAGGAAAGATGGAAAGAGGTCAGTAATTTCCAATGTGTTGTACATACCAGGTATGAAGAGAAACTTACTCAGCATTAGGCAGTTGGTCGAAAAGAATTACAAAGTTTCGATCGAAGACAAGATGATGAGAGTTGTTGTCATACCCCAAAATTTGCCCATACTATTTTTATTGTTCAAAATCGGATCAAGGTTTCAATTCGAAGATTGGTCACTCAATCGCTCGGAAAGTCAATAATCGACTGGTCGACCTAAAAGTCAACTGTGGTTAAAATACAGTCAGAACTTCTGATTTGTGGGTCAACATCAATATTTCACTGTCAGATGCATCATTTGATCAAAGGTTGATCATGATCCATCAAGAAAATATCAGAAATCCACAAAAGAATAAGTCGGCTCAAATTTGAAAAATACACAAGTAACAATTCAAAGAATTTAGAGATTATTCACTAATGGGCCTACCATTTGAATATTAAATTGACCCATGATCTTAAAGAAATCTCTTAAACCCATCATTCTATTCTTGTGATATTTATTTTAAATTTATTTATTTAAATATAAAATAAATTATTAAGATATGAGATAAAAGGGATTAAATTAATATTTGGTCTAGGCAAGCAAAGAATTGTGAAGAATAAGGTGAAAATCGGATCAAGACAAAAATAGCAAGATTTTATATGGATTCCAAACAAAATATTTTTGCATTCAAAGCAAGATTTGTCATCAAAATTGTTAACCTAATTTGTTATATTATATATGCACAAGAATGACAAGGATAAGAAACCTTTTTTTTGGCTGGAATCGAGACCCTATCCTCAAGAAAAAAAGCGTGAAAACAAAGGAGGCCGCATAGGAATTTGGGAGAGTGTTTCCAGCCCTTTGAAGGATTAAGCAAGTTTCCTTGGTTCTCTCTGAGTCGAATTCAACCCTCACAAACGATCGAGACACCCAGAATCATCAACGATTCATCTCGGTTTGTTCTACTTTTAAGAAATCCGATTGCATCGATTTACATTGTATAAACATATTTTGATCATAGATTCATGTTTATAGTCATGCTTTAAAGCTTTCTGGACCTTTAATTCGATTTCTGTCACGGTTCGATGAATCCACCATGGATAGGGTTCATGAACCTTCAATTGGGATTTCTTGCTCTAAGCAAAATTGGCTAAAATAAATAGTATCGTTGGATTCGTTGGACAATTTCCAGTCGATCTATGGTCCTGGTTTGAATTTATGCTCGGTTTTTGTTAAGTTTTGATCTTGCAGGGTCTACAGCAACGCGTTAAAACCGTGGGCAAAAGTCTGTTTTCCAGAAAAGACCAAGGTTGAAGATGAAGGGTCCAGGGCGCGAGCTTTTCTGTTTTAAAATTTTAACGTTGTCTTTTCATATATTATGTAACGCAGAGAAATAAAAAACAACGAGCGATCGTAGCTCAGATGGTTGAGGGGCGAACAACAAGACCGGGGTTCGAGTCCTGTTGCGTGCGTTTATTTTCTTTCATATTTTCTATCTTTGTTCACTTTCAATCACAGATCCCATGCACGCTATTTACCAGAGTCCCTCATGCACCTCTCGGTCCCAGCCATTGGATCATGGTACCGTCCAATCCAACGCATCTGGACGCGCCAGTCTACCATACACTACAGCAGCATCCCTCACCTGATCCAAGCTAAGTTTTTTAATTTCCTTTTAATTTAATTAAATAAACTTCTTTCTTTTTATTTTATTTTACTATAATAATAATAATTTCTATTTCAAATTAATATTTGTATATTTGTTTCTATAATATTTATTCATATTTAATCGGAAATATATTCTCACCGATTTAATTATTTATTTCGATTTTTATTTATTATATTAAACTTAGTCAATTTGTACCCTAATCAGGGTTTACGAAGATCACTCCCTACACTGAAAAATCTTTTCTTTTTTTCAGGATTATTTTCAGATACCTCCCGACAACGCGCCCGATCAAGATTCAAAGCTAAGTACCCTATTTAATTTAAAATCTATTTTGGTTTCCTTTTAAATAATCAGGGTTTGCCTTGCCTTCATCTTTTTTTTTTTGCCTTTGCTCTTTTCAGGGTTAGCAACATGATTCCTCCCAATCATGCGCCTTCAAAAAACCGAAGCTAAGTATTCGACGCTAAAAATTGAAAATCTATTTTATTTCCTGTTTTTAGGGTTTGTCTTTTTTAAATAAACATTGCCTACACTCAATTTTTCTGCCTCCGCCTTGCCTCTTTTCAGGGTTAACCTTAAAGCGTCCTCTAGCTATTAACCCTATCAGATCAAATGCGAAGCTAAGTCCTTATTCGTATTTTATTTCTTTTTGCCATTTTTCTTAAGTTAGGGTTAACTCTAATTGTCAATGAATTAGCCATACATTCACTCTATTTTTGTTTGTCTGCCTTTTCAGGGTTCGTTGATCGCCAAAGCTACGAGTTTGGTAACCCTAAAACTTAACCTCAATATTTTATGCTTTAATTATTATTACTTATGTCAAACCCTATTAAGGGATCCGCTGGTTACAATTTCCCTCCCCCATATCTGTTTTGATTATATTATTTAAATGCGTGGTTAGTAATCCTAGGGAGTGCAACCTTTGAATTGAACATAGAATCACTAAATTTACAAGATAATATATTCGAATATAATCACATGATTGGTGCACACACGCACGCTTTTGGGTAACCTCTCTGTTGCCTTGTTGCCTGTTGCCTTGTTGCCTGTTGCCTTGTTGCCTGTTGTCTTGTTGCCTTGTATTTTTTGCAGAATAGCCAGTCCCTCGAATACGAGGATACCTCAGCCATGTTGCCTCGATTAAAGGTCATGGTCCCTAATGATGCTGCCTTCGATACACTAACATGACCTTGACCCTCGAAAGTTGCCTACGGAAAAGGCTGAGGTATCTTCTGGTTGCCTACGAAAGGCTATTCTGATCCTTCCCCTTAGACTACCTGCCTCTCTATGGCATGGGTTAGTCTTTGGGCGAACGATAATTCGATGACCCTTCTACCTCCAAACGAAAGGCTTCCTGCCCACTTATGGCAAGGATTGACCCTTTCATTCTGAAAGGCTAAAAAGAGACCTATCATCTGAGTTTAAGGTAATTGCCCCTAATTGCCTTGCCATGCTCTATTTTCTATATTCTTTCTCAAAATTCTTCAAAAACTGGCTACGCTCATTTTACGAGCTAAAGTCCATTTTTTCCTCTTTCATCTACATTTTCTGAAAACGAGCGAGCAAAGCAATTAAGAGCCCATGGAAAACCATGGATGCAAAGGGTGCCTTACACCTTCCCTTTGCATAAATTACCCCCCGAACTCAGATTTCTTTAAAAGGTTTTTTTCTGTTTCTTTTAGCCTTTCCGATTTAGTTTGGATAAAATAAAAGTCGGTGGCGACTCTTGCTTACCGCGACATTTCGATTATAAAAAGTCAGTTCACCGTATTACAGAACTGGCGACTCTGCTGGGGATAAATTTCAATAAAAGAGGGGTTACCTTAAAAGTTTAGGATTCACTTAAATGTTTTCTATTGTTTGTTTTGTTTGTTTTATTTTTCAGGGGCGTTTTGGGAAAATTGAAGGACGAATCCTATTCCCGGATTCAAGAACACCTAAGTTTAGGAGTGGCATAGTCATGGAGGCCTCTTTCACATATGTGGGAGATGAGTCAATATGAAGTTCACACTTGAGTTAGGACTCCATAGCATATGCACACCTTTCTCAAATGAGGGGGGTCTATGTATGTGTCCGTGGGTGCGCCGGAGCTCAAGGACCTTTAGTTACCCTTAACCCATCTTGGCCTTTAGGAACGTAGTGGGGGGACTACTCTTGACAAATGTTGAGAACTAGTCGCTGCCCGATGCTACAATTCAGATAGGTCCTTTCTCAAAGTATCATTGCATGGTGCGAATGCATCATGTCCGAGGGTGCTTTAGAAGGGCTAACAATTCTGGATAACTTATAAAACCTGTTGCTGAAATCTCCTTATCCATAGAAGTACCTTTGGGAAGGACACCTGATCATACCCCATGCAAGCCTTAAGCCAAAAATTGTGTGACTTGGGTGACTCGTTTGTGTTTGCTACTAACCTTCGTTTCCTTGCAGGTTTTGTTAAAATGACTTGTTTGTCCTTACTATCTCACACTACGCCTAATGCACTGCATTCACATGACATCATGACATCATGACATCATAAGCATAACATGATTTAACTAACCCTTTCAAGGATCTTAGGAATTTAGGGCGCGCAATTTCAGGTACTCTTATCAAGGGCTGAATTCCTAATCAAGGGGCAAGAGGATTTATTTTCCTCTGGCCACGTACCTTCCAATTCAGAGACTCAGTACCTATCAAGGGGCAAGAGGATTTATTTTCCTATAGCCATGTACCTTCAAATTCAGAAGTATCCCGAATCAAAGGCGATGACCCACTCGATATGGTGAGCTTGATTCTCAAAGAAGGACGTCTAAAGACGAAAGCCAGAATTCTCTGGACATAGCTGTGTTTGATTCAATGTCTAAACGTTACAAACTAAATTTCCTATAGATCCTTGAAAGAATTGCATTTGCATTCATAACATCGCATAACAGGTTTCTTACAATAGGTCTCTCATCTTTCCTCGCTGTTTATTTCAGCATCATGGATCTCGAACAATCAGTTAAGGATCTCCAAGCTCAAAACACTGAGTTCCAGGCCTTGATTCTGAATTTGTCCAAGGGGCAAGATGAGCTGAAATCCCTTCTGACTAAGAAGGAAAAGAAGACCAAGAAACCTAAAGGTGTTCTCAATCTGGGAAGAAGGTTCAAAGGCCCTCTCAAAAAGGTTGAAGAAGCTGAAACTCCCAAAGAGGGTAAGAAGACTCGAGTGAAAAAGCTTAGACCGATCTTGCAACTCAGGGATGCTGAAACCTCTGAAGACAGTGGTGAGGATGAGCAAGATGATGATAGTATCAAAACCGATGCAAAAAGTAACCACGAGTCTGCCAAACTCTCTGAAGAAGAAGAGGACTATTACCATGAGGACGAACATCCCGATGACAAATACAAGATGTTAGAAGAGCGTCTGAGAAGCGTGGAAAATCAGAAGATACCTGGGCTGGATTTTGAAGAGCTTGGACTTGTTCCTGGGGTTGTTATTCCTCCAAAATTCAAAACTCCCGCCTTTTCTAAGTATGATGGAGTCTCTTGTCCTAAACTACACTTGAGGTCTTATGTAAGGAAGATTCAGCCTCACACTGCTGATAAGCGGCTCTGGATCCATTTCTTTCAGGAAAGCTTATCTGGAACTCAACTCGAATGGTACTATCAACTGGAAAGTACCAACATTCATACCTGGGAAGATTTAGTTGTTGCTTTCTATAAGCAATACCAATATAATTCCGATCTCGCACCAACTCGCATGCAACTACAAAGCATGTCTATGGGACCTAAGGAAAGTTTCAAAGAGTATGCTCAGAAATGGAGAGATCTAGCTGGAAGAGTCAAACCTTCCTTGGCTGACAGAGAGATGGTAGATATGTTCATGAATACACTGACTGGCCCTTTCTATAGTCATTTGCTGGGAAGTTCATCATCTGGATTCACTGAGCTTATACTGACTGGGGAACGTGTCGAGAATGGCATCCGAAGTGGTAAGATTCAAGTGGCTACATCCTCAAGTACTACAAAGAAGCATTTCAATGGGAGGTCAGATTCCAATGCTGTGTATGGGCAGAAAAGGATAAACCATGATCAACATATTGGGGCAGTTCTGAGCTCCACACCGGCGCCTCAACAAGGTCGTCAAGACAAACAAGTTACACCCAGACGTCAATTCACAAAGATCAACACGTCGCTAGCTCAAGCTTTACAACATCTGCTAAAGGCAAATTTGATCACCCTGAGGGATCCTCCTAAGAATCCTAACACCTCTGCTCCTAGTTATAAGCCCAATGCGAGGTGCGCATATCATTCTAATAGTCCTGGGCATGACACAGAGAATTGTTGGCCGTTGAAGAATAAGATCCAAGATATGATCGACGCTGGTGAAATTGAGTTCGACCCTCCTGCAACTCCTAATGTGATCACTGCTCCCATGCCTAATCACAACAAGATTGCTAATACTATGGATGTCTAGAAGGATGAACTTTTTAGATCATTAGATTTACTTTTGTTTGCAATTTCTATTCTGTTTGTTTAAACATTCGACTTATGACAGACACTATCTGTTTTAATAATTATCATCAGTGCATTGCATATGTTTGTCTTGAATACATTATTTCGTTATCATTCATTTCAAATCACGTATTTACTTTGCATATGTTTTGTGTTTATTCAACTCCTGCTAAGCTGTAAGCCTTTTGAGGGAGGATGACGAAAACGATACCGCAACCTCACACAGTATGCTTTCGAGCGGACTATGCTGACGATGTACAGGCATTGTTTCAATTCCTAAAAAGTGGAGATATAAGGATGTTAATCCCTCGTCAACCCCTTTGAGCCTAAGAAGTAGAAGTTTCTTTCTTGTACTAATTAAAACCCTTGATCATAACCTGGGGTAGGGTAGTTCTCGGTTAATTTGGCTGTGCATTCATTTTTAAGAGAATCATTCAGTACACTTTTCAACGAAGGTTTCAATCACAAGTGTTCATCCGCACACATCAAAGAAGTGTTGGAGATGTCAATCAAAAGCAAATAATGGTCTATCAATCATTAAGTAAGGCAGTCAATATCTTTCAAAAAAAAAAGAGAGAAAAAATACATATACAAAGAAAAGCCTGCTAAGTCAAAAATCAAAAAGAAGACTTAGGCAAAAATCAAGGCATCCCGCTGACTGTAAGCTCAAAATAGACAGTTCGGGCAAAAGTTAGGGATATCAACAAAAAAAAAAAAGAGAAGTCAATAAATTCCTGAAAAACACAAAGTTGTAACTACCAAAAGGAAGAAGTGACTGCCATCTCAAAAGTTCTCTGTGCTGGTGAACTATCATCATTATCAAAGACGCCAATCCAAAAGTCTCTTGGAACCTGAATGCATAAGTTGAATTAACTAAGCATTAGGACCGAAGATCATCACGAAGAGGGGTGGGTACAATCAAATTTTGAGCCTTTATCTTTTGTTGCTTAAAACCGTGAACCAAGCCACGTTACAACCCTTGAAAGTCCTAATTGAAGCATGGTTAGTTCGAAAGCATACTGTCACCAGAAAGGTATCCTGACTCCTTAAGGTTTACCAAAAATGCTGAGTTGATATTTCATTTTTTACAAATATCATGTTTTACAAATATCACGTTGTTACAAATATCGTGTTTTTACAAATGTCATGTTTTTACATCTCCTGTTTTAATGTTTTTCAAAAAAAAAAAAAAAAAAACTCAAGACCAACATATGCATTGTATCTTATGAATACATTATTAAACATATTCTGATACATAATTTCAAATGTCAGCAACAGAAAGAATTTGCACACGGTACAACTAATGACTGAAAGTTATCCCGAAAAACACTATTATTCCAAGAAGCCATGTCTCTGACGTATACAAGGGGCATGACATGTTTTGCCCAATCAATCTGGGGCAATCAAGTCAAGATTCCAAGAATATCTCATGGATGCTCGAACAATCAGGGGCATGCATCCAAGTATATCTAAAGCTACTCCACAATCAACGTGAGACATTGTCATGAGCCTATGATTACTGGGGGCATATCGCCCATAGTGAACATCTCATAAGGTCCTCGCGAGGCGAATCTTTCCAAAGCTCGTACTAGCAGGGGAAAATTTATGCAAGTCGAGTTTGGCATCTTGATCAATCTTCAGTGGTGTGTCCTAATCAATACAAATCCATGAATGGTAGTTACCATAATACTGGGGGCAACTTTCAAGACATCCACATCTCCCCACAGAGCCAGATTCGTAAGATCATATCCCCACAAAGTAATCATTAAGAAGATATCTTCAAAAGTTCTCATCCCGACACAGATATGGATCCCCAACAGAGTTTACATCTTCAACACTGTTGTTTCTCCAACACTTTGCTCTTCGCCAACATGGTTTATTAATGTCTTTATTCCCAATCAGGGTACATCAAGTTACTGATCATCCCCAAGCAAGAATCATAAATCCCCAACTGTACTTCCTCAAGACAAAATCAAACGACAAAATCACAATGATACAGAGATTTATTTTCTCAAGATACTCCAAATAGCATAAATCATTTTCATATATCATGTGTCATAGTAAATTCATACATAACATACATACGCCTCATTGCCTATGCATAACACTTTCATTCATAAACATTACAATGCATGCATCACGACATTGCATAAAACTAATGTTTCTTTTTTCAGCTTATTTCTACAATCAAATAAACATTGTCTTCTAGATATAGTGCAGAGATAATCAAGTCAACGATTTAATTCTGACGCTTATTCAAGACAGAGATTTAGTTCTGATACTTAATTTTGGATATCTTCCAGAGATAGTTCAGAGATAATCAAGACAGAGATTTAGTTCTGATACTTAATTTTGGGTATCCTCCAAAGATAGTTCAGAGATAATCAAGACAGAGATTTAATTTTGACACTTAATTTTGGATATCCTCCAAAGATAGTTCAGAGATAATCAAGACAGAGATTTAGTTCTGACACTTAATTTTGGATATCTTCCAGAGATAGTTCGGAAATGATCAAGATGAAGATTTAATTCTGACACTTAATTTTGGGTATCCTCCAAAGATAGTTCAGAGATAATCAAGATAGTTATTTAATTCTGACACTTAATTTTGGGTATCCTCCAAAGATAGTTCAGAGATAGTCAAGATAGAGATTTAATTGTGACAATTATTTCGAAGATAGTTCAGAAATAATCAAGACGACGATTTAGTTCTGATACTTAGTTTCGAGCATCCTCCATGAATATTTCAAAGGATTTAGATCGAATTCAGTCACTACGAACAGTGCTGACACGATCAATCTCCAATAAACTTCCTCTCAAGGCTTCGATGGCATCTTTAAGCCCATCTCCGACAAAAGTCTCTACTTCAGCTAGGGCAAATTTCTTGGTATTCTAGTGTTCAATCCTCTTCTACCTTCAGATTCCGACTGGCATACAATCCACTCTACATCTTCAGGTTTAAGAAAATTGAACAGGGGCAGCTGTCATACCCCAAAATTTGCCCATACTATTTTTATTGTTCAAACTCGGATCAAGGTTTCAATTCGAAGATTGGTCACTCAATCGCTCGGAAAGTCAATAATCGACTGGTCGACCTAAAAGTCAACTGTGGTTAAAATACAGTCAGAACTTCTGATTTGTGGGTCAACATCAATATTTCACTGTCAGATGCATCATTTGATCAAAGGTTGATCATGATCCATCAAGAAAATATCAGAAATCCACAAAAGAATAAGTCGGCTCAAATTTGAAAAATACACAAGTAACAATTCAAAGAATTTAGAGATTATTCACTAATGGGCCTACCATTTGAATATTAAATTGACCCATGATCTTAAAGAAATCTCTTAAACCCATCATTCTATTCTTGTGATATTTATTTTAAATTTATTTATTTAAATATAAAATAAATTATTAAGATATGAGATAAAAGGGATTAAATTAATATTTGGTCTAGGCAAGCAAAGAATTGTGAAGAATAAGGTGAAAATCGGATCAAGACAAAAATAGCAAGATTTTATATGGATTCCAAACAAAATATTTTTGCATTCAAAGCAAGATTTGTCATCAAAATTGTTAACCTAATTTGTTATATTATATATGCACAAGAATGACAAGGATAAGAAACCTTTTTTTTGGCTGGAATCGAGACCCTATCCTCAAGAAAAAAAGCGTGAAAACAAAGGAGGCCGCATAGGAATTTGGGAGAGTGTTTCCAGCCCTTTGAAGGATTAAGCAAGTTTCCTTGGTTCTCTCTGAGTCGAATTCAACCCTCACAAACGATCGAGACACCCAGAATCATCAACGATTCATCTCGGTTTGTTCTACTTTTAAGAAATCCGATTGCATCGATTTACATTGTATAAACATATTTTGATCATAGATTCATGTTTATAGTCATGCTTTAAAGCTTTCTGGACCTTTAATTCGATTTCTGTCACGGTTCGATGAATCCACCATGGATAGGGTTCATGAACCTTCAATTGGGATTTCTTGCTCTAAGCAAAATTGGCTAAAATAAATAGTATCGTTGGATTCGTTGGACAATTTCCAGTCGATCTATGGTCCTGGTTTGAATTTATGCTCGGTTTTTGTTAAGTTTTGATCTTGCAGGGTCTACAGCAACGCGTTAAAACCGTGGGCAAAAGTCTGTTTTCCAGAAAAGACCAAGGTTGAAGATGAAGGGTCCAGGGCGCGAGCTTTTCTGTTTTAAAATTTTAACGTTGTCTTTTCATATATTATGTAACGCAGAGAAATAAAAAACAACGAGCGATCGTAGCTCAGATGGTTGAGGGGCGAACAACAAGACCGGGGTTCGAGTCCTGTTGCGTGCGTTTATTTTCTTTCATATTTTCTATCTTTGTTCACTTTCAATCACAGATCCCATGCACGCTATTTACCAGAGTCCCTCATGCACCTCTCGGTCCCAGCCATTGGATCATGGTACCGTCCAATCCAACGCATCTGGACGCGCCAGTCTACCATACACTACAGCAGCATCCCTCACCTGATCCAAGCTAAGTTTTTTAATTTCCTTTTAATTTAATTAAATAAACTTCTTTCTTTTTATTTTATTTTACTATAATAATAATAATTTCTATTTCAAATTAATATTTGTATATTTGTTTCTATAATATTTATTCATATTTAATCGGAAATATATTCTCACCGATTTAATTATTTATTTCGATTTTTATTTATTATATTAAACTTAGTCAATTTGTACCCTAATCAGGGTTTACGAAGATCACTCCCTACACTGAAAAATCTTTTCTTTTTTTCAGGATTATTTTCAGATACCTCCCGACAACGCGCCCGATCAAGATTCAAAGCTAAGTACCCTATTTAATTTAAAATCTATTTTGGTTTCCTTTTAAATAATCAGGGTTTGCCTTGCCTTCATCTTTTTTTTTTTTGCCTTTGCTCTTTTCAGGGTTAGCAACATGATTCCTCCCAATCATGCGCCTTCAAAAAACCGAAGCTAAGTATTCGACGCTAAAAATTGAAAATCTATTTTATTTCCTGTTTTTAGGGTTTGTCTTTTTTAAATAAACATTGCCTACACTCAATTTTTCTGCCTCCGCCTTGCCTCTTTTCAGGGTTAACCTTAAAGCGTCCTCTAGCTATTAACCCTATCAGATCAAATGCGAAGCTAAGTCCTTATTCGTATTTTATTTCTTTTTGCCATTTTTCTTAAGTTAGGGTTAACTCTAATTGTCAATGAATTAGCCATACATTCACTCTATTTTTGTTTGTCTGCCTTTTCAGGGTTCGTTGATCGCCAAAGCTACGAGTTTGGTAACCCTAAAACTTAACCTCAATATTTTATGCTTTAATTATTATTACTTATGTCAAACCCTATTAAGGGATCCGCTGGTTACAATTTCCCTCCCCCATATCTGTTTTGATTATATTATTTAAATGCGTGGTTAGTAATCCTAGGGAGTGCAACCTTTGAATTGAACATAGAATCACTAAATTTACAAGATAATATATTCGAATATAATCACATGATTGGTGCACACACGCACGCTTTTGGGTAACCTCTCTGTTGCCTTGTTGCCTGTTGCCTTGTTGCCTGTTGCCTTGTTGCCTGTTGTCTTGTTGCCTTGTATTTTTTGCAGAATAGCCAGTCCCTCGAATACGAGGATACCTCAGCCATGTTGCCTCGATTAAAGGTCATGGTCCCTAATGATGCTGCCTTCGATACACTAACATGACCTTGACCCTCGAAAGTTGCCTACGGAAAAGGCTGAGGTATCTTCTGGTTGCCTACGAAAGGCTATTCTGATCCTTCCCCTTAGACTACCTGCCTCTCTATGGCATGGGTTAGTCTTTGGGCGAACGATAATTCGATGACCCTTCTACCTCCAAACGAAAGGCTTCCTGCCCACTTATGGCAAGGATTGACCCTTTCATTCTGAAAGGCTAAAAAGAGACCTATCATCTGAGTTTAAGGTAATTGCCCCTAATTGCCTTGCCATGCTCTATTTTCTATATTCTTTCTCAAAATTCTTCAAAAACTGGCTACGCTCATTTTACGAGCTAAAGTCCATTTTTTCCTCTTTCATCTACATTTTCTGAAAACGAGCGAGCAAAGCAATTAAGAGCCCATGGAAAACCATGGATGCAAAGGGTGCCTTACACCTTCCCTTTGCATAAATTACCCCCCGAACTCAGATTTCTTTAAAAGGTTTTTTTCTGTTTCTTTTAGCCTTTCCGATTTAGTTTGGATAAAATAAAAGTCGGTGGCGACTCTTGCTTACCGCGACATTTCGATTATAAAAAGTCATTTCACCGTATTACAGTTGTCGATGCAAGTGGGAGGTTAATCTTGAAGGCTCCTATGTCACATAATAGAACCTTCAAGATTGAACTCAATGTGATGGAGCACGAGTGCCTTGCAACTGTAGCTAGCATAGACGAATGGATATGGCACTATCGACTAGGCCATCTCAACTTCAATGATATCAGAGACTTGAAAAGAAAGAATATGGTTTCAGGACTGCCAGAAACCGACATTCGAAACAAGGCATGTGAGGAATATGTGCAGGCAAAGCAGGACAAGAATAGCTTCAGCAAGGATGCGGGAAGTAAGTCAAAGGCTATTCTCGAAATCATATACTCTGATGTATGTGGTCCTATCCAGGTGGATTCGAATGGAGGTAACAAATACTTTGTTACATTCATAGATGATTTCAGTCGAAAACTATGGACTTACCTGATAAAGAAGAAAAGTGAAGTGATCGAGGTATTTGCCAAGTTCAAATCTATGGTCGAAAGACAAAGTGGTCGGAAGCTCAAGGTTTTGAGAACTGATGGTGGTGGAGAATATGTGTCGAAAGACTTCGACATGTTATGTGAGAAAGAAGGGATTGTGCATGAGGTGGTGCAACCCTACACTCCACAGCAGAATGGAACTGCAGAAAGGAAGAATAGAACCATCATGAATATGGTGAGAAGTATGTTGAAAGGCAAGCATTTACCTAAAGAATTTAGGGGAGAATCAGTGTCGACTACAACATACATTCTGAACAGATGTCTGATGAAGAAGCTAGAAGGAGTTACTCCAGAAGAATGTTGGTCTGGTGTGAAGCCTAGCTTGAGTCATCTGAAGGTATTTGGATCTATAGCACATAGACATGTGCCAGATCAGTTAAGAAGAAAACTTGATGACAAGTCGAGTCAAATGATTCTTATAGGATATCATTCGACTGGAGGATACAAAGTTGTTTGACCTAGTGAACAAGCAAGTAGTGATCGGTATGGACGTGATCATAGATGAGCTTAAAGAATGGGATTTGACTGAAAATGTCAAGAAGGATTCAGTGAAATTTTTTTATGACGAACCAGGTACTGAAGGTGAAAGAGAACAAGTTCGACAAGAAGAATTCAGAGGTGATGCAGGCCCAAACAGACCTCAGAAAACAAGACACATGCCTGCAAGGTTGCAAGAATGTGTGATTACATCAGATGATGTAGTCAATGATGAAGGTGAAGTGGTATATTACGCTTTCTACGCAGATGTCGAACCTCTCAATGCAACCGAGGCATTGAAGGATTCGAAGTGGGTGAAAGCTATGAATGAAGAATTAAAGTCCATCGAAGACAACAATACTTGGTCACTTGTCGAATTGCCTCAAGGCACGAAGGCAATTGATGTGAACTTGGTATACAAGGTGAAGTGTAATCCCAAAGGTGAAGTGACTCGACACAAGGCAAGGCTTGTGGCGAAAGGATTTCTTCAGAAGGAAGGAATTGACTTCGATGAGGTTTTTGCACCTGTTGCCAGGATCGAAATGATCAGGTTGGTTGTTGGTCTGGCGAACATGAACAATTGGCACATGTGTTAGATGGACGTTAAATGTGCATTCCTGAATGGACCCTTAGACGAAGAAGTCTATGTTGCACAACCAGTTGGGTTTGTGAAACATGGCGAACATAGAAAAGTGTACAGGCTGCATAAAGCCCTGTATGGACTAAAGCATGCTCCAAGAGCTTGGAAGAAGAAGATCGACAGTTTCCTAAGGGAGAAAGAATTTGTGAAGTGCACAACTGAACATGGGCTATATGTAAGAAGAAGCAAAAGTGAATTGCTTATACTATGTCTCTATGTCGATGACTTGTTGATAACAAGTAGCTGCAAGAAAGAGATCGAAGACTTCAAAGGTGATCTCAGCAAGGAATTCGAAATGTCGGATTTGGGAGAAATTTCATACTTCCTTGGCATCGAATTCTACAAGAGTAGTAGAGGCTTGATGATGCATCAAAGAAGATATGAAAGTGAAATTCTCAAGAGATTTGAGATGGAAGAATGCAATTCGACTTCGATACCTGCTGAAACAAGATTGCAACTGTCGAAGAACCCAAATGAAGAGGATGTCGACCCAATCCAATATAGAAGACTTATTGGGTCATTGAGATACCTTTGTCACACAAGGTCTGACTTAGCATACAGTGTAGGTATGATAAGTAGATTCATGTAGAAGCCAAAGGTACCACACCTAGCAGCGGCGAAGAGGATACTGAGGTATCTGAAAGGAACTCTCGATTATGGGATTCTGTTTCCTGCAGTTGATAAGGGAAAAGAATTCAAATTAGTGGGTTACACCGACTCGAGTTGGTGTAGTGATGCTGAGGATCGAAAATCCACAGCAGGATATGTGTTTATGCTAG
Organism: Vicia villosa; assembly: GCF_029867415.1. Classification (NCBI taxonomy): domain Eukaryota; kingdom Viridiplantae; phylum Streptophyta; class Magnoliopsida; order Fabales; family Fabaceae; genus Vicia; species Vicia villosa. The sequence goes on along the minus strand of NW_026705096.1, from coordinate 115,988 downwards.
GTGGTGCACCAGTTGCTTGGAGTTCGAGAAAGGAACCAGTAGTGGCACTATCATCGTGCGAAGCAGAGTACATAGTTGCTTCTCTTTGTGCATGTCAAGCAACATGGATGGTGAACTTGGTCGAAGAGATAACAGGGAAAGATCATGGAGCAATTACCATGAAGATCGACAGTATGTCAATTATCAATCTGGCGAAGAACCCGATAGCACATGGTCGAAACAAGCACATCGAAATGAGGTTCCATTATCTTCGACAACAGGTAGCTAAAGGGAAGATGAATTTGGAACACTGCAGAATTGAGAATCAGATTACAGATATCATGACGAAGGGGCTGTTGGTCGAAATATTCAGAAGACTAAGAGCTATGATGAATGTAGATAGCTTAGACACAATGAATTAGGTAGTGTGTTAATTTGTAATTCCTTGTGTCGAAGCAGGTTGTTGCTCGAACACAAGGTGTGTCGAAGTGTGTAACAGTTTGTTACACAAATAGTGTGTAACAGTTTGTTACACATAAATTTGTTTTAGATCTAGATAGATTTGATTTAGATTTAAAATAGATTTGATTTGATTTAGTTCCAAAATAGGTATTTTGGGCTTTTATAGTTTTGGGTTTTGGCTTAGGGAGAAAGCTAACCTAAATCTATAAATAGGGAGTAACCCTTATTATTTGTAATCAAGTGAATAATTTGTATTCACAGAAGTTGCAGTTGCAAGTGAATAACAGAATTTCCACAGTTTGTGGGCAGAGAGAAACTCTGTAAAAAATAGTTCTTCTTTTTAATTTCCGCAAACCCTAATCCTACTTTTGTTCTTAATTTTATTCATTGTCATCTTTAACGATAAGGAATTACTCAAAGGTTTGAGAGTCTAATTCCAACACTATCTTTGATTATAAGACTTAGTAAATTTTCTTTTGTTCCTTATTATATGACATCTTTTAAATATTTATCTCATTAACTATATAAGTATTTATTGCCAACATAGGTCTAATTATACCTTTTTTCTATAACAGTAATAATTATCATGATAGAAACCTAATCTAATTCTTTATTATAAATGATAATTATCAGCAAATTTAATATAACTGTATGTTTTATAATTTATGTAATTTAATCAATATTATTCTATTTATAAGGGTGTAGGTTGTAGAATTCTATTACTTTTATTACTTTAAAAGAAGAATTAGTAACAGAAGATTAAAGATACGATATATTTTACACAATAAAATGTAATATTTAATTATGAAGTTCGGTCAAGTATATATAGGTCTCCGTCTCTGACATGTGGTTCTATTTTGTTGATAGTGATACTGAATGTAATTTTGTTTGATTAGAGAGACAAGATGTTACACACAGTGTTAAATCAATATGTGAGACAAGATGATTTCAAATAATAGATGAATGATTATAAAATATAGTAATAAATACATAAAAAATTGTTAATTCAATTCAATGAAACTGTACCCACGTCTATAGGGTAATAGTCTACTGGGAAGGAAATTCGATAGTAAGAAATAGTCAATAATAGACAACAGTCATATTTAAACTATCCTAAGTTCGACGCCTTCTTTTAATATTACTCGTAAATTTCAACTTAAACTCCTATAAAATATGAGATCCCCTCACTTCAAGTCAAAAACTCTCCAAAGTATTTATAAGTCTTTAGTAATAATAACATGATAAACTTCTCTAAAGAAAATCATAACTCTGTCTCTCAAAAAATGGTGGAAAATAACATAAAATAAAGTTGAACGGAACCAAGACACATTTTATTTCTCAATCACCAAAACATCCACTACAACTCTATATGATGAGCGATGTTTTCTCTCTTTATATAAGGTCAATTCGGCTAGTAGACCCATTAGATTTTCACAAAGAAATCCATAGAATATCCAATCTTTATCTCAAATGTTCATAAGAGACATTTCCAAAATAAATCATGTAGATTCTTGAACAAAATAAAATTTTCCAAAATAAATCACGCAAAATATAGAAAACAATTAATAACATACAATCCAAATATGAGTTGTTCTCAAAAGATCATGCAGAAATTGGAATCAAACAAAAATTTTCCAAAAAAAAAAAAAACACTCACACACACACACGAGTGGATAACTGAGCCAAGACGTCTCAACAATTTACATGACATTTTGCTTAACGTTTTGCTAATAAAAATAAGTCAAAGCACCAGATGAAATGATGTTTTCAGTGTACAATATCATGATATTTTGTGTGACATCATACCGCCAAAGCATATGTTTCATCCTCAACGATTGAGTGCAACTACTTCCAACAACAAAATAATTTACTTCTGTAGTTAAAAGAGAGACACAATTATGCTTCTTGCTGAATAAAAAAAAAATCAATTTGTTTCCCAAACATCTACCAGATGTGTTTTTCCTATCTTCAACATTGTTGGACGAGTCACCATAACAATAATCCATCAACAATGAGTTTTTATCAAGAGAATACAAAATATCATAGTCAAATGTTCCCTTTATATATTTGATAATACATTTATGTATTTGATAATACATTTAACTTGAGTGAGAGGGATAACCTTTAAATTGGCTAGATACCAAACACATACTCCCACCAAAAAGGTAATATTAGGGCAAATGGTTGTGAGATACAAAAGACTATCAATCATACTTTTATACATACTTTGATCAACAGAGACTCCTTGTCTATCCTTTGACAACTTGGCACGAGTGACTATAACTCTGTGTTAGTGGCGGGCATTATATATTACAAATTTATTCACCATGTTCTTGGTATATTTACTTCGGGAAATAAAAATACTATCTTCTATTTATTTCACCTAAAGCTAAGAAATTAGGTAATTGTTGGACATGTGACTCCACACACAAGGAGGTGAATTACGTGTTTCAGAAAAACTTTGGTTTGAAAAATATTTATAAATATTTATAAATTTTAAAACCATTTTAAAAATGTTTTAGAAATTTGCAGCGAAAATTAAGAGTGTAGCAAATAAAATGCAGAAAATAAAGAGTTAAGGGAAAGAGAGACAACACCATAAATTATAATGGTTCGGTCAAAAAGAAAAAGAATTAATCCTCTCCCTAATATTTGTTCTTGAGAGTATCTAGTAAATCTTAAGAGCTTTTTATAAGTTTGAACTCTCAAACTCCCTTATACAAGGAAAATTAAGATTTTGGCTAATTCCAACCAAACAACGAATAATAGAGAGAAGTAGTTAGTCTTTTTTCCAAACGGAATGAAGCAGTTACTCTTCTTTCCAAACAACAACTTTAAGCGATAAGTCCCCAATCTAAACTGAGATTTTACACAGGCTTATCTCTAACCAAGGGGGAGCTTTTGTACCAGGCTAAACTCATGAACCAGGCCAATGTTTTAAACAGGATGACCGCAAAACATTGAGATTTTATATCGAGCTAATCTCAAAGCTATGAAATTTTTTAACCAAGTTGAACTTATGAACCGAACATGGGTTTTTACCAGCATGACCATGAACAAATTTAAGATTTTATACCAGGCTGATCTTGAACCGATGAAAGATTTTGATCAGGCTGAGCTTTCAAATCTAGGACTTAAAGCCTAGATCCACAAAACTAAAGCTTTTAAATGAATTTAGATTTGAACCCAAACAAACGATCCCTTATGGATAAATTATTTAACCAAGGTATAATTTATTCCTTGGAGAATTTACAATACTATCCTTCCAGAATTACAAGATTCCTCACTAAATAAAAGGACCTTTCGCGAAAGCGCTACGACTAAATATAAGTGAGAGAAAGTGAAGAAAGTGTTTTTAGAGAGAGTGAGGAGAGAGATATGAAAACTCACAATTATGGATGTGAAAATATGACGGAATAAACCTCTATTTATAGGCTAGAGGTTGGCACAAAAGAGGAAAAAATTTGGGGCCAAAATTAATGAGCCAATCAATTGACATCAAGCTCCAATCGATTGGTTGGTCTAACAATAAATATTTAGAAGGTTTTAAAAGGAAATAAAATATATAGAGTTGTTACCTTTCATTAAAACATTGTCCTAAATGTTTAATTCATTTTTTGGCACTAACCCAATTGATTGAGTATAAGTGCTATTCGATAAGTCAGTACAAAAAATTGTCTAGAACTTTTCCTATAACACCCAAATCAAAAGAACGATTTCAAAATATTTTTAGAAATATTTTTCTTAAGTAAAACAAGCTTTAAAATTTTTTTTGTGCGTGTGTGTTATTAGTCGTATAATTTTACGAAAAAAGTTCTTGTCTTTTTAGAATACTCTATTCACTCAGACCCATTTAGACGAACTTTCACACTTTCTCTCTTTCACACTTTGAAGCTTCAATACTTGTCAAATACTCCAGTCATATAGACACTTGCTAGAGTTCTTTTTGGAGATGAGGCTTGAGATTTATTCTAGTTGAGTTCCATCATCAGATGATATTTGTAGTGATCATTTAACCCATCAAAACCTGCTTAGTCAGAATGAATCTTTGATTGCTTGTATTTAGTTGTCATCATCCTCATTTTCATCATTGAGAGCATGATAACTTCCTTACCTTGCAAAACATAGTTCCACAGTAAGCTCATCGACCATGCTCATTTCAAATCCATCTCGCATTCTTTGAACAAAATTATCCACCATCTTGCTTGACATACCCCCGTACACGATATAATCAACATATATTTGAGTTATCATAAGATTTCCGTCATCCTTATTTTTAAATCATAGTTTGTTAATTCCTCCATGCACATAATCATTTATAGTAAGAAATTTTGTGAGTATCTCATACCAAGCCCCGTGAGTTTGTTTGAGGCTATAAATAGCCTTTTTGAGATTGTAGCCATTATTAGGAAAACATGGATTAACAAAGCATTGGGATGCTCTACATAGACTTCCTTATTCAATTATCTATTTTGGAAAGCACTTTTCACATTCATATGGTAGAGTTTAAACCGAAGGAGAGAGACAAGACAAGAAACAAGAGCAAATGTCTTATCAAAATCAACCTCTTTGATCTGAGTGTATCCTTGAGCCACAACACGAGGTCTATTTCTAGTAAAATATCAATTCTCATCAGACTAATTCTTATAAATGCATTTAGTTCCAATGACATTTTGCTGAATCTAGTCTAGGAAAAGCTTTAATAATTCATTTAAGTTCAATTGAACAGACTCTTCCTGCATAACAATGACCGATAACTTAACATTGAGGGATTCTTTCACATTTTTGGGTTCAATTTTAGAGATAAAGCACGTATTAGATATCATTTCTATGTAGTTAACATGTTGTTTTCTTTATTTAGCGACTCCTTCATCCAAGTTTCCTATGATATTGTCAATATGATGCTTTTTCTTTACCCTTGACAATGGTTTCCTCCTCAAGCATCTTTAAGTGTTTAAATTTGGTAGTGAGAAGTTGAAGTCTTGACATCTAAACTTTAGAATTTCCCTCACGAGCCACTTCAATATTTTCCCATGCCTTTTTAACTCTGACGTAGGTGTTAATGATCTCGAAAATGCTATTGTCATCTTCATTGTAAATAGAATTAAGAGCACAAGAATTTCCTTGAGTAACTTTAGTTTTAACAGGGTCCCAAGTATTTTTCAATTTTCACAAATTCAGAACCATCATCAGTTTTGATCATATGAGGTAGAGCTGTCAAAATGGGCTACCCTCTCCTAAACAGGGTGGCCCTGGCGGGCCTTGGGCTTTTTAGGGCTAGGCCAAAAAACCTTATTATAATATGAGCTGCAGAATTATTACCCGAGCCCGACCCTAGATGGGCTTCGGGCTACCCGACCCTAAACAAGCTTTTTTAATTTAAAAAATTAAAATAAAAACCTCGTAGTATTTATTATAAATAAAATTAAAAGTTATATTATTTGAAACATAATACATTTTGAAGTACTATATTATCTTTTATAAATACTCTAATGTGTTTTTAAATACAATGCATGTCTAAATTATATAGAATGATACTCGGATATTTAACATAAGAAAAAAACTATTAGAATCCAGTAAAAGAGTATTGATTATATTAGTGTTTATTATTTAAAAGAGAAATATCGAATAGAATAGAGATAAAACTTAGTGAGGTGGGAAAAATCAATATGTTATTTTTTCGTAAAACAATATAAATATAAATATAATTTTTAAAAATTTATAGCTATGTGGGCCTAACGGGTTGCGGCCTAATAAGGGTTGGGCTAAAAAAGCCCTGAAAAATATGGGTTATAATTTTAAGGCCAAAACCCTAGAACTTTACAAGCCTGGCAGGTCGACACACATGGGCTAACCCATTTTGACAGCTCTAGTATGAGGTGTCCATCCAATGATAACAACTTTTCAGGTCTTTTTTCCATGGACTTGAGAAAAACAACCATGCGAGTCTTTCAATAGTTATAATTTTTTCCATCAATAATTGGTGGATAGTCAGTAATACACGACAGTTTTATCTAAGCTATCTCCAGTTCAGAACCATTTTCATAATATTGCCCATAAATTTCAGCTCAAGTTCCCTCTGAATCTGATATCTCATCACTTCCACTCAAACACTCTCTCAAGTGTTTATAAGTTTTCAGCAATAAGAATGTGAGAATTTCATGAAATAAAACCACAACTCTGTCTCTCAGAAAATGGTAGAAAATAATATAGGACATAGTTAAGCACAACCAAGACATTTGTTTCTTAATTTAAAAAATATCCACTACAAGTCCATATGATGAGTGATGTTTTCTCTCTTTATATAGAGTCAATTCGGATAACATGCCCATTAAGTTTTCACAACACAAGTCCATAACATCTTCAATCTTGAACAAAATAAATCTTTTCAAAAGAGATCTTTCAAAAATAAATCATGTAGATTCAGCAATAAAATAAATCTTTTCAAAATAAATCACGCATAATCTAAAACAAAATAACATACGATCAAGATATACTTTGTTCCTAAAAGATCGCACAAAATCGGAATCAAATGTATTCTATTATATAAAAGTTCACCAGTAGATAACAATGCCAAGATGTTTTAACAACGAGTGAAATTTTGCTTAACGTTTTGGCGATTAAAATAAGTTAATCCATATCTAATTAGAGTGAATTAAATTTATAATTTAAATGACAACATTAAACATTTAAGCAATCAAAGTGAAACTTAAAATTGTTCGAGGAACAAAAAGTAATTTAATCTCAAAATAAAAATAAGAGAAATGTTATTTTTTCGCTAAAAATGACACCTACACCGTAGTTTTATACGATTTTGTCTATTTATTGTGTTTAATAATTACTTTTTCTTTTTTTCTGACCCAAACTAACACATAGTCATGATGTATTTTAGATGATGTAATATATGGTATTTGATTTTTGATGTTAAAGTAGCAACCCTCTAAAAACAATACTAATTGGTAGTGTAAAAATGAGTTTAAGGGACCTAGTGAAAATGATGAGCTTTTTTCTTCTTTAGTGATTAGTTGATTTTTACATTTTTGGTATTTTTATAATGCAGCTATCTTGATATACTTGAGACTAACCAAGATATTGAACACAATGAGACTTTGGGGCATTTCATTAAGTCAAGAGGATATTCAGAATCGTTTCAGAAGGCTTATCTAGTATGATCAATTTACATCTTACACTAAATTTTTATATATGTTTCATAAACATATTTAACCACTTTGTTTAATGTTGGTGATACATTTTAACATTTAAATGTGTAGATTCCACTTTGTAGTTCTATTTGGCCCTGTTCCTCTTCTGAAGGAGTTATGAACTTTTCTTCCTTTTCAGTTCTATCGTTCTTAAGTAATCACCGTTTACTTGAGGTACAAGAAACAGTTGAATAATTGTTCCTAAACTATTCTTATTTAATTTCGAACTGAAAGAATATATAGTATAGAACAAGGTTTTAAAAAACGGTCCGTTACCAGATAACTTGTTGACTCACTTGGTTATCTTTGCAGCTCTTTTCCAGTCCTCAGAGTAAGATTGTTGGATGGAACTCCCAAAAGTTTATTAAAAAGGTGCAGTGTCAATTATACTTTTGATATCATATATTCTAACATGAATGATATGTGTATCAATGAGTTAGAGAATGAGAATAATGAATTTGTGATTCAATGTTCATATGTAAAACATTATAGTCATTAATTATTAGTTGGAAAAAACAGGCGCAGGAAAAACTTATGAGCGAAAACTGTGAAATAAAAATCAGTTGTGAGGTGCATTTGGTTTCTTCATCTGATAAAGGTTGGTTAACTATTTCAATATGAATATTGATAACTTTCTTTAGATAGTTAAGATATTTTCTTCAATTGATTGAATGAAGTTATTATAGTAATTTTCGAAAGCTTCTTGCAGGATGTGTCGTTCTGTGTAAAGATGGTTCAAAAGAAATGTATGATGGTTGCATAATGGCAGTACATGTCCCTAATGCTTTGAGGATATTAGGAGATGAAGCAACATCAGATGAGTGTAGAATACTTGGTGCTTTTCAATATGTAAATAGGTAAACTCTATCCTCATTGTCAATGTGGCTATAAATATTTAGTCAAGACCTTACTATTTTATCTGTATATGCAGTGATATATTTCTGCATAGTGACAGAAGTTTAATGCCTCGAAATCCTATAGCATGGAGTGCTTGGAATGTTGTTGGAATTTCCAACAACAATGTGTGTGTGACTTACTGGATTAATGTTCTTCAGGTTATTACCAACACTTCTGATTGAAGTCGTGTCATATTCCGATGGGAATGATAATTACATTCAATTTTTCAAAATATTATCGGTATCAATGTTTCGGTAAATAATTCTATTTATTACGACTTGTAGAATATTGAAGAAACAAGTGAAAACTTTTTTGTAACTGTGAATCCAAATCATACACCGAAAAACACCTTGCTCAAGTGGTCAACTGTGTATCCAGTCCCAACAGTTATTGCATCAAAAGCATTACATGAGTTGGACCATATTCAAGGGAAAAGGAAGATATGGTTTACAAGACCATTTCAAGGTAAAACCTCTAACTCTACATCTATATCCGCTTTACTGTGATCCAAACATATTTTTGTGCTTTTCAGGTTATGGATATCATGGAGATGGATTCAAGGTATTAAGAACAGTTTGTGCATGGGATCTTAATCAGTTCTGTTGTAACATTTCAATTTCAACTATGTTTGAAAGGAGCAAAGAGAGTAAGCGTTAAGGTTTCGGTTTCAGGCTGGCATGGATGCAGCACATGATGTTCTTGGAGGAATTTGTACCCTTCAAAGCAACCTAAAATACATGATACCATCTTGGAGAGAATCAGGAGCCCGTTTTTTCGTCACTAGATTCTTGAGTGTATTTATAACTACAGGAAGTTTAATGTGAGCTTATCTTAATTTATTTCAAGCACTTTCAAAATGATAAAGTTTGAAATTAGACAGTTGAAGAGTCACTAATAATACATTTGTTTTTCGGAAATTTTAGGCTATTGGAGGAAGGAGGAACAATATTTACATTTGATGGATCGAAGAAAAAATGTTGTTTAAAATGTGTTTTAAGAATTCATAATCCCCAGTTCTATTGGAAGGTTTGTACATTTTTAATTCATTGGTGAATGGTTGATATCAAGAAATAAAACATGAATAACATGAATATGTTTTTCAGGTTATGACAAATGGTGATTTAGGTATTGCAAGTGCATATATTGATGGTGACTTTTCATTTGTTGATACAGACAAGGGACTTCTAGACTTCATTTCGGTAACCATATTGATTTTTATCTATACTATTACTAACAAAAAATGTGATGATATTTTCATACTTTTTTGTGTTTTTTAATGTAGATTCTCATAGCTAATAGAGATTTCAATGCATCTAACTCAAGAGTAAAGAATAGGTAAGCTCACATTATTAAGTAATGTGTTCAATCTTGCATTAAATGCAAGTGTTATCCAATAGCGGCTATAGCATTGCAGAACTTGAACAAATCGCTATTTTCTGTGATCTGCTTCTTGTACCGATTTTGATGCTTTAGGGGTTGGTGGACGCCCGTTTTCTTTACGGCTGGTTTAGCATCTGCGAAATTCTTCATCAGGCATATATCAAGGAAAAATACTGTCACACAAGCTCGCAGAAACATCTCTATGCATTATGATTTGGTATAGCTCACAAGATCATTAATTAGTTATAGCTAAAAACATTCATTTGTTCATGATGGTCTTCATAATTAATTATATACATCAATATTGTGTAAGAATATAACACTATTTTTTCACCTTTTTTATAGAGCAATGAACTCTTTGCATGTTTCTTGGATGAAAAAATGCAATATTCATGTGGGGTGTTTAAGGTAACAATAATGTTTTGTTTGATTCCAAAATTTATGTAAAAGAAGTCTTTTGTCTCTCCCTAGAATGCAGCATCATTGATGATTATTTTCCTTCATTTCTTTGTTACAAAATGTATATGCTAGAATGAAGATGAAAACTTGAAAGATGCACAGATGAGAAAAATATCAATTCTTATTGAAAAAGTGAGTGGAGTTTCTTTGAATTACCTTGTATTCATATTTTGATAGATATCATCATAAAGGTTTAATATGATAATCATTTTTAAAAAAACCTAGGCTCGAGTCGATAGAAAACATGAAATTCTCGACATTGGATGCGGGTGGGGAGGTTTTGCAATTGAAGTTGTCAAACAAACTGGATGCAAGTACACTGGAATCACTCTGTCAAAAGAGCAGCTGAAATATGCAGAAAGTAAAGTTAAAGATGCTGGACTTCAGGTATTATCCGGGTCGTCTTTGATGGTGTGAAAAACGGACTATTGTACGGTGTAAAATTTGACACGGTTAAACTGTGGCTAAATAGAACCTTATAAAATATTTGTCATGTGAAAAATAGGGCCGTATTTATTTTCTACAGTTAAACTGTAGTTAATCTACACAAGGCCTCTAAAAACTTAAGATAGTTAAGGTTATTATATAAACAAAGCTTTGAATTGTTTTAAATTTCAGGATCATATAACATTTCTGCTTTGCGACTATCGCCAATTGTCCAAGACAAAAAAATATGATAGGATTATATCATGGTGAGCTTTTTCGTTATGTTTTTCTAACAATAAATTTACCAGTGTTTTCTGATTAAGTATATTACAGTGAAATGATTGAAGCTGTTGGTCATGAGTATACGGAAGAGTTCTTTAGCTGTTGCGATTCAGCATTGGCAGAAGATGGACTTATTGTTCTCCAGGTATTATGAAACATTCGTGTTCGATATCGAATATTTGTTGCAATTAAATTGTCGCTAACAACTAACGATGGTTGTCGTATTCTAGTTCACATCAATACCAGACGAGCGCTACGATGCATACAGATGCAGTTCGGAGTTTATAAAAGAGTATATTTTTCCTGGCTGTTGCATACCTTGTTTGAGTAGAGTAACATCAGCTATGGCAGCTGCATCCAGACTATGGTATATGTTACACTGTTAAAGCTTCTAATGAGCATTTCTTTCGTTTTATCATCTTACATATATATTCTTCCGCAGCGTGGAACATGCTGAAAACATTGGAATTCATTATTACCAAACTTTGAGATGGTGGAGAAGGAATTTCATGGAAAACCATAGGTATGTTCTTAACTTCATTGATATTTTATGTACTTTTGTATATCCAAATAAAGTAACTAATTAGATTGGTTAGTTATTGAAAATATTTTATTTATCTTTGTGTCAGCAAAATTCTGGCTCTTGGATTTGATGAAAAGTTCATTAGAATATGGAAATACTATTTTGATTATTGCGCTGCTGGTTTTAAGTCACGGACACTTGGGAATTATCAGGTACTACCTCTTTGTTTGTTATCAATTACAGAAAATGATAAACCAGAAACACAATATGATAGTGTGATTATGCAGAACCACTCAAAACAGAAAGGCATAAAAATGGAATAATGCAGCAATGTAGACAAGTAATTATAAATCGGCTTTTATATTCAAGAGACAGAGAGACCTACATAATATGTTTTGTTTTATGTACATGTAGATGGTTTTCTCACGCCCTGGAAACAATACTGCATTCGTCAATCCATACGATAACTTAGCTTCTTAATTTGCTCAATCTCAAGAGGAGATCGATCAATCGTCTACACATTCTATCTTTATTTGTGCTTTTTTATTATATATAAATGAGATCAATTATGTAAGAGTACTACTCTTGAAAAATAACTAGAATTCGATACTCCCCCATTGAGTAATGATATGTTCCTGTTCCAAGAACAGAATCCAATTGATAGAGCTTGCGAACCATGATGGACATTGAACTTTTGAAGACCAAAGCCTTCATTCATTCTAACCACTTAGAGCCAAAATTCATCTTATTCATGATATATCTTATATAATTTCAAGATACACAGTCATAAGCTTTTTGAAAATCCACCTTCACCAACAAGTAATCATTATTGTTTATCTTGGAATAGGCCAAAACTTCATTCACCACCAACACTCCATCTTGAATTTTTCTCTAAACTAAGAAATTTGATTGGCTTTTTGATATCAGTCTTTCCATTACCTTATATAGTTTTGATGCTAGAAATTTTGCTAGGATCTTATATAAGCTTCTTATCTAGAAAATTGATCTATATTCTTCTAAAATTTAAGCACTATTACAAATAATACATTTCATGACAAAACTTTCACCTCGTATAATCAAAAATTGAAGGTATAGATCCTAGGAGCGTCATGTTTAATTTTAAAAAAAAAAATACAACTTTTTCCCTCGGTTTCTTATAAAACTGAGGCAATATAGCTACCAGTTAATGCATTTGAAGTTATTTTATTTTTCAATTGTTTAATTAGTATTTCTCACTTGACGTCTTTCTAACTTCTTATTTTTTTCATTTTCTATTAGAATTTCTCGGTTACATTATCCAACTAAGAGGTAATATATTTTGCATCAATATTTTTAAATTATTATTTTCAAAAGCCCTTTTTAATTTTCTATTTTATATATTCATCTCTCTTGGTTTTCATCAAAAATTGATGTGATAGATTTTTTAAATGAATTCTTAAAATTTGGCGCTATGTGGCTTTTTTATATTTTCTATTTTTAATAAATATATTCACGTCGATTTTTATATAAAACTGGCGTGTCACATATTTTACATGAAATATTTCATTGCACTAGCTAGTTTCTAACTTTTCATTTACCTATCAACGCTCATTTGAGGTACATCATCTCTATCCCAACCATAACTCTTCCAACGCTCATTTGCATGAAATACTTCAGAGCACTAGCTAGTTTTCACTCTTATCAAAAACTCTTCCAATAGATATTTTTCAAAACTCGTACATCATCTCTATTCCAACCATAACTCATTTGAGGTATCGGGTACGTACATTTGTTCTTCTTTATCACGTTTGAGGTTTATATCACTGAAATGGTTTATATCAGTGAAATGATTTATATCACTAGTACATTTGTTCTTCTTTATCACGTTTGAGGTTTATATCACTGAAATGGTTTATATCACTAGTACAGTCGTTCTTCTTTATCACGTTTGAGGTTTATATCACTGAAATGGTTTATATCACTTAAATGATTTATATCACTAGTACATTTGTTCTTCTTTATCACTGTTGTGAATTCAATGCCAAGAACAAAGTATAAAACAAGGAACGAATAAAGAACAAGAAAGAAGAAGAACACAAGAATTGGTTATAACTGCTATTCTTTTACTTTCTCTTAGAAAACAAGATTACAAGTTTACTAGAATAACAAATAACCTCTCTCACCCTAAATTAGGATTTGCAGTATGCAATGATGAGAGACTAGTATGCTATTTATAATAAAACCTAACATACTAACTAATGGGATTTTTCCACAATGCCCATTACACAAGCTAACTTAATAAACAAGTTAACTTAACAAATTAAGGTTTAAACACTAAAACCTAATTTAATATGCTAACAACCATAGCATCTTCGACACCAGCATGTGAACAACCTTCGACTTCATGCTTAATCATGTCGAACCAAGAAGCTACCCTTCGAACATACTAGAGTTTGATCCAATATCTCACAAATCTCCACCTTAGACCTAACTCTACAACATCAAGGGAACAAACTAGCTTTCTTCATGCAGCTTTATCAACTGCATACAGTGGAAAAACTTGTAACTCGACAATGAATTGGTGATCATATCGGCAGCATTGTGATCTGTCGAAACCTTCAGCACTTGGACTTCTCCATGCTCGATTACTCCTCTGACGAAGTGCAACCTCACATCGATGTGCTTAGTTCTCTCATGATATGCTAAGTTCTTTGACAGGTGTATTGCACTTTGTAATACGGTGAACTGACTTTATCGAAGCGTCGCGGTTAAGCAAGAGTCGCCACCGACTTTTATTTTATCCAAATATCAGAAAGGCTAAAAGAAAAGGAAAAACCTTTTAAATAAAAACTGAGTTCGGGGGGTAATTTATGCAAAGGGGAGGTGTAAGGCACCCTTTGCATCCATGGTTTTCCATGAGCTCTTAATTGCTTTGCTCTTTTTGAAAGAAAAAGGTGTAGAAAAGAAATAAGACTTTAGCTTGTAAATAAGCGTAGATTTTTGAAAGTTTTTGAGAAAAGGGTAGAAAAAGATTTTAAGCCAGAGCAAGGCAATTAGGAGCAATTACCTGGTTAGATGAAAAATGTTCTTTTTAGCCTTTCAGGGCTATCCCTGCCATAGGAGGGCAAGGAAGTCCTTTGATTTGGAGGTTGAAGGGTCGTTGAGTTATCGTTCGCCATAAGACTGTCCCATGCCATAGAGAGGCAGGTAGTCTAAGGGAAGGATCAAAATAGCCATCTTCGTTAGGCAACCAGAGGATACCTCAGCGCTTCGTAGGCAACTTCGAGGGACAAGATCATATTTTGGCGAACCGAAGGCAGCATCATTAGGGACTTACGATCTTTGAATGAAAAGAGGGCAACATCGCTTAGGTGTCCTCGTATTCGAGGGACTTTGGCTATTCTGCATTAAAACACAAGGCAACAGGCAACAGGCAACAAGAGGGGTACCATAAAAGGTGCGTGGGTGCAACAATCACGTGATTAATTCATAAATTATCTTATAATTAGTTATTCTAAGTTCAATTCAGGGTTATCGCTCCCTAGGATTACTAACCACACAATAATATAATATCACAGTTTAAGTGCCTTCAAGGCCACATAATACAACCTCGAAGCAGATACAATATTATGGGGAAGGGGAAAAAGAAACTAATGGACTAGCAGTGCAATAGGTCTGACATAAATAATAATTAAGACAGGAAAATAAATGAGGTTAGGTTTTAGGGTTACCGACTATTGAGCTTTGACGGTTGGCTAACCCTGAAAATTGAGAAAAAGAAAACAAATACAAAGGGTGAGTGCATTCTCAATTCATTGACAGTTAAAGCTAACCCTAATTTTGAAAAAAAAAACAAA
This sequence comes from Vicia villosa, assembly GCF_029867415.1. NCBI lineage: Eukaryota > Viridiplantae > Streptophyta > Magnoliopsida > Fabales > Fabaceae > Vicia > Vicia villosa. The sequence continues at coordinate 100,542 of NW_026705096.1, read as the reverse complement.
AGAAAATTAAAAATAAATATGAAATAGGACTTAACTTTTGATCTGATATGGTTCGTAGTCGGAGGTAGCCTCGGGGTTAACCCTAAAAAATTGGCAAAGCAAAGGCAGACCAGAAAAGGAAGTGAGTGTAGGCGGAGTTCATTATATTTGAAGGCAAACCCTAATTTTAAATAAAATAACAAATATTTAAATAAGGATTAAATCGGGACTTAGCTTCGTAATAGGCGAGGCGCATAGTCGGAAGAAACCCTGTTGCTAACCCTGCAAAAATGCACAAAGAAATATTTTTTCAGTGTATGGCTAATTCTCGCAAACCCTGATTCGGGCGTAAATTAAATAAAATATCAGATTTAATTAATTATTGGTTTTTTAACCTAATTAATTAAATCGATGGAAAAAGATAAATTCGATTAAATATATGACATTCTCATAATTTTTTATTAATTAAAAGAAATTAATTAAGATTTTATAAAATATTTAACTAAATAAATCAAATTAAATCAAATTAATTAACATAATTGAAATTAAATAAAATAAAGATTTTCTAAAAAGGAATTAGAAAAAATAAATTTATTAAGAAAAATATTATAGAAAAGAAAAAAAAGTAAGAAAAACAATATATATATATATATATATATATATATATATATATATATATAAAATAAATAATAAAAAAATGGTTTATGTAATTAAAAAGAATTTTTTTTGGAAAACTTAGCTTGTGATCTGGTGTTGCACGCGTGTGAGGAGTATGGTGCACCTTCGTCTCCTTGAGCGTTTGATCAGATGGGGGAAAGATCTGATGGTTAGATCAAGGGGATACACCATAGTCTTTTATGAGATGCGCGCACATGATCCTTCAGCCTCCCAAATAATGAAAAGCGCGCGCTCGTTTGAACCAGCCAATGATGTCTTGCCACGACATCATCTTCAACCTCCAGCCGTTGCCTTAGCCTATGCCCACAGATGCTTCTGTTGCCATAGACCCTGCGAATAGTGAATACAAGCAAAACAACATAGAATTTTTCGCGAGGCCATGGATGAAATCGTCCAGACCTCACGAACATAACCATGGCCTCAATTGAACCAGATTTTACCTATGTTGAAAACCCCTAATTGAAGCTAAGAAACCTAACAATGGCGTATTGCTCACAACAGCAAATAAATATCAATAAACCTCCAGAAACGATCACAATACAATACTAAACGCAAATATGCAATGAATTTTCATGGATAATGCATGAAAGAGCCAAATCGAATGAATTTAAAGTGGCGCAAACCAGATCTTGTAGAGGATGATTCTGGGGGTACTGACCTTATGTGATGATTGGTATCGCTTCAGAAACTCTCAAGGAATGTATTGAGATTGATCAGAGGCCTTGAATTGGCTTGTACTTCAGAATCCGAATCTTGATTTTTCTTCCAAAATTCCAAGGCTCTACTAGGGTTCTGATGGCCAAAATTTCGTGTCCTTAGGGTTTGGTTCAATTAGGTACTTATAGGAGAATCAAATAGGTCAATAAAATTGGCTTGAATCTATGGGAATCCTTGATTTGCAATTTGAGAAAATTTGATTGAAAATATGTTTTCAATCCTTTCTAAATTAGCTCAATTCCAATATTTTTCAACCAAATCTTGTGGATCACGAAAATTGAATCATCAATGTGATATATCAAGGTAAAATAAGATCTCTAATTACTTTTATTATTTTATGTGATTAATTTATGATTTAAGATAATAAAAACCATAAAATAAATAATAAAACAATAAAAATAGAAAGGCTCTTGTCTTGGGACGTGCATGGGCTTAGAACAATGATAGGATAAAAGGATTATAGGCCCATTTGGAAATTTTTTGGAGTTTTGGCCCTTTTCCCTTCATACATGCCCTTAAAATAGGTGAACTTGTGTACCTTGCCATTCCCTCATACTTCGACATTTTTTCAAGTTCTTAGACTTTTTAGAAACCTTGAAGAGTCCTCTAACCAATGTTTTTGGTCTCATGTCAAAATAATGTTCCATGCTCCTTGTGTGTTCTTTTGAAAAAAATGACTTTTGGTTGACTTTTGAAAAGGACCTATAATGTTCTGATCCATATCTCTCAAATGAAGCATTTTTAGACTTGGCATGTGAGAGACAAAGTTGTAGAGAATTCAATTTCCATCAAACTGAGCTTTGGATGGAAAATTTCTGATGTTCCATGTAGGAGTTATGTCTGGTCAAAGTTCAGTTGAGTTTCTCCTATGAAAACCCTAATTTAGCAACTTTTGGAATTGTTGATCTCTGATCTTTCCTTGATGAACCATGATCAAATGGTGAATGATACTTCAATATGAGGATGTTTACAAAAAAATCAGGAGTTTTGACTGTACTTTGACCACAGTTGACTTTTAGGTCAAACCAGTCGACTGTTGACTTTTTGAGCAATTGAGTGATCAATCTTTTGAATTGAGACCTGAAATTTGTTATGGAGATAATATGGGGTATCATAGACCATATGGGGTGCCTTGGAGCCTTTGGTTCATTGAAAACCCTAATTCTTTGAGTCTTGTTTAGGAGAGAGTATCTTTGAGCTTTGTACCTTGATTTGAATGTGAACAAAATAAATAGTATGGGCAAATTTTGGGGTATGACACACTTTGACTACCACATTTAACAGTGATACCTCGACCTTGAAGTTTCAGCTTCTTTGCAAAACCTTCAAGCCACAATGCTTCTTTCACAGCTTCAGTTAAGGCAATATACTCCGCTTTAGTGGTTGATAGAGTAACAACCCTTTGAAGTGTTGCTTTTCAACTGATTGCAGTGCCAAACATAGTGAAAACATATCCAGAAATAGATTTTATGGAATCCATACAACCTACATAATCAGAATCGACATATCCTTCGATTACTACTTTACTATCTTCACCCAAGGCTCCACCATAAATTAGGACCCTGTTCAGAGACCCATTTATGTACCTTAAAATCCACTTGAATGCTTCTTGAGATAAGCATAACTTTTCGAGAATCTTTTGTAGATATGCCTCTTGAAATAAGCATAACTTCGACTTCTTTCTATCTCTTTGAATGTCAATTCCAAGAATCCTGGAAGCAGCTCCCAAATCCTTCATATCGAACTCCTTATTGAGTTCATCCTTCACCCTCATTACATCTTCTACATTGTTGCTTGCTATGAGAATATCATCCACATAAAACAACAAAATAACAAAATGAATTACCAGGTCGAAATCGGAAGTACACGTAATGGTCGAACTAACTTCTAATAAAACTTATGTGTGTCATGTACTTGTCGAATCTCCTATTCCACTGTCGAGGAGATTGTTTCAGCCCATATAAAGATCTCTTTAGCTTGCATACATAATCTTCCTTCCCTTTTTTGACATACCCTTCAAGTTGTCTCATCAGGATCGTTTCATCTAGATCACCATACAAGAACGCAGTCTTCACATCCATCTCTTCCAGCTCAAGGTTGAATTGTGCCACTATGGCAAGCAACATTTGAATGGACCTATGCTTCACAACAGGAGAAAAAACATCATTAAAGTCGACACCTTTTTACTGAGTGAAACCCCTTGCGACCAACCTTGCCTTTTATATTTTCGATGTCACTCTTTTGATTCCTTCCTTAACTTAGAAAATTCATTTACAGCTAACTAACCTTGCCCCAGTAGGTTTCTTGATCAGTTCCCAAGTATTATTATCATGAAGAGATTTCATCTCATCATCCGTGGCCTTCAGCCATTCATTCTTATTTCGACTCCTCATAACTTCCTTATAATCTCTAGGTTCATCATCAAGAACCTCACTGGCAGAGATTAATGCATAAGCTATAAGATCTGCATACCTAAGTCTCTAAGGTGGCTTGATGACTCTTCTCGACCTGTCTCTCGACAATAGTTAGTCATCGGTAGTTTCCTCAACTTCCTCGGCATCTTCTTCTTCTTCGACTTCATCATGGATATGCAATTCAACATCAACTTGCTCCACCTCAACTGGAATCTCTACCTGTTCAACTCTTGTGCACTTTGACCATCATCATCATTAGTTTTCTTGAAAGTCATCTCAGCTTCATTGAAAACTACATCTCGATTGGTGATACACCTCTTGTGACTTGGCTCTAGGCATCATAGCCTATAAGCTTTGACTCCTTCAGGGTATCCCATGAACATGCATTTCAGAGCTCTAGGTTCGACCTTGTCTTGCCTAATGTGAGCATAGGCTACGCAGTCAAATACTCTCAGTTTGTCGAGATCTGGTGGATGTCCCGACCAAACTTCTTCAGGTGTCTTCATATCTAACAATGTCGAAGGACATCTGTTTATCAGATATGTTGCTGTCAAAAAAGCCTCAGTCCAGAACACTTTCTTTAACCCAGCACTAGTCAACATGCATGTGACTCACTCCAAAATAGTTCGATTAAACCTTTCAGCCAAACCATTTTGTTATGGAGTACCTGCAGTGGTTTTGTGCCTTGCAATACCCAGAGGCAGCACAAAAACTGTCGAACGCCTCATTGCAAAAGTCAAGGCCGTTATCGGTTCTTAACCTCTTGACCTTCGTGCCAGTCTGATTTTTGACCAGAGTCTTCCAACTTTTGAAATTCTCAAAAGTTTCATCCTTAGTCTTCTTGATGAATACCCATAACTTCCTGGAATAATCATCAACTATGGATAGAAAATACCTTGCTCCTGAATGTGATGGACACCTTGCAGGCCCCCAAAGATCAGCATGGATGTAATCAAGGGATCCATGTGTTCTTTGTTTGCCTTTGTTGAACTTCACTCTGCAAGATTTTCCAAGTACACAGGGTTCAAAAAACTTCAGCTTTTCGACTTTGTCTCCACCAAGCAGATTTTGTTTCCCTAATTCGACCAGACCCCTTTCACTGACATGGCCCAATCTCATGTACCTGCTTACAAGACTTACTGCATATGATATGTCGGGTCTAGTACAAACCATAACATACATCAAAGAACCAACTATATTAGCATATGAGATGCTATTCATATAGGCTCTTTCGACATGAGTACCGGGACACTGATTTATACTCAGCTTGAATTGAGGGTTTGTTGGAGTCACAACTGGCTTCGAATTCGACATACTAAACTTTTCGAGAATCTTTCATAGATATGTCTGCAAATCCTAATTTAGGGTGGGAAAAGTTATTTGTTATTCTTGTAAACTTGTAATCTTGTTTTCTAAGAGAAAGTAAAAGAATAGCAGTTATAACCAATTCTTGTGTTCTTCTCCTTCCTTGTTCTTTATTCTTTCCTTGTTTTATACTTCGTTATCGGCATTGAATTCACAGCATATATCATGGATCCCTCAATCTTCAACTCCTTAATTACCAAATTCTTGTCTTCCTATACCTTTTTCACAAAGGACCTTCACCTCCAAGGCTTTGAATATATAGTTCTTCTCTTCCTCCACCTTGACATGAGAGGTCTATTTAGCAATTAAGTTCTTCTTTATTTTCTACACCTTCTCCACTATCATATCTACCTTAGAATTATCCAATGTTAACTTCTCCTTGATTACATTATCCATCTTAGCATTATGTTGGTCAGTGATGACTTTAGCAACCAAAGACACTCGAAGATGGTAAGTTTACTCTCTGATATATCCCCTACTAGTTGACTTTGGCTTTCTTGGATTCTTTGTATGAACAATAGTTAAAGGTTTCATAACAATGATAGAAGATTCCTCAAACTCATACTATTTATCATAATGAGAAACGAACTAAGAGACATTAACTGCTACACTAAATTCATGTTTTTTTTGACATATATAACATTCATGCCTTACTATCACACAACACGGGGTTTCTTGATTTGGTGAGTTGGTTTCAATAAGAAATAAATGTTGTCTATTCATGAAATTTTGATGAAAAAATAATTTTAAAAGCAACTTTGGAACTAACTCAAAAGTAAGAAAAGGTTATGGGTGCAAAGTAATGTTACTTTGTATTTAAAGCACTTTAATTAATTTAACAGCAACATAATTTTTTTAATTTCTATTAAATATGTGACAATTTTTCAATAATCAACAAATTTACATAATAATCAGTATTTTAATTAGTCTTTCTATTTTACAAATCTTTCGGGGGTATTTATAATTATCTTTGTTAAACTTTGATATTGGACATTATATATATATATATATATATATATATATATTTATATATATATATATATATATATTTATATATATATATATATATATATATATGTTGTAGAATTTGATCAGCCATGTAGTTTGATTCCATCTTCTTGAAATAATTAATCTTTTTCCTGCAAAATAATAAATAATTATATAAACCTGAGGCGTGTAAAAACACTGTCCTTAAGGATTTATCCGCCTCATAAGCGCAAATCCCCCAGGATTCAACAGGTTCTTCCCAGATTCTTAATAAGACTCTGAGGCATCAGAACAACAAGAAATCATCTTTAAGATTACTGAAAGATGAAACCAGGAACAACTTATTAAAAGAGAATGAGATGTTGTTTTTCTTTCTGTATCCTTATCTTTTATAAAAGTTGAAGAGTTGTTATATATGAGAGAGAGGGGAGTCAAGGATTTGACTAAATTGACTAAGTCAAATCAAACTGTTACAAATAATAAATAAAATGAATAATTGTTAATAATAATAAATATTAAATAAAATATTTTCTCATATTTATCAAAACTATTTAAACTTTTGAAATATAATAATAATTTGCAACAATCCCCCACATAGTTCAAAAGTTCAAAAGAATAATAAAAGAATTTCCTGGATTAACATCATGAATGTGATGCATCAAACTAGTGTAGCAAGCTATATGAACTAGTCCTAGAATGATAGTACTTAACATACAGTGAAATTGGTGTAGCAAGCTATATGAACCAAAGACACTTAGCGTATGTTAGAGGTCTACCACTCACATCACACCCCCACAATTCTTGTTGTTGACGCTGAGGTGTGCTAATAGGCCATGCACGTGCCTGGTTATTTTCATGAGTGCTCTAGAGATTTTGCCAAGATCTCATGTAAGCGGCCCCACTCAACACTCATATAGGTGATTTCATCAAGTGTATGCTGCAAATCATACACCACCCATAAGGGATATGAATCTCATTAGAAGCTACATAAGCTTATCCTCTCAGTAATGCAGTGTCTAGCACTTTCTCATTCACACCATAGAAAAAGGACGCAAGCAAAAATTAATAAAATAATTTTTGGTGCTAGCAGAATTAACAGGTGACTTGTTTTTACCCATATGAACCTTTTTCATGGGATCTCCAATCACAAAGGTTGGGTTCCCATCACTTGTTAATTTCAATTGGCTTTAAGTCTAATTTCCCTCGATGTGTTCACAATTTTTTTTTCTTCCCAGGGCTTTGTCAGAGGACCGACTAGGATCACTTTGATCTGACTTCACATAAATAGAGGATATTACCTCGTTATCAAGTAGCTACTTTATACACAAATAAAGAAAATATATTTTTCTTCTGAAACATATTGACCAAGACGTCTCTTAAATCAATTAAATCTCAAATATTTACTCAAGTATTTAACATTTTATACTTGATCTCTTAAAAAAATTTATACACGTATGCTTAAATATATAAGCAAAATTACCTCCAACAAAGATATCATACCATCACAATATAAATAAATTTCTTTATGAATTTATTATACAGGTCTATTTGAATAACTTTCAAATGACAACACCCCCACATTGGATAAAATTAAATATACTCACATCTAGATTTTTTTCATACAATTTTAATCTTTATAACATCATTGTATAATTTTAATACAACAATAAAAATTAAGAATTTCACAAGTACAAAAATAACACTATGAGGTATTACCTCAATTTTAGATATTTTAATAATTTTCATATAATTCTAAAATTCTCATATTAAATTATGCAGGTCTGCTTAAATGATATTTAAGTGACAACATCTCCATTTAAAATAAATGATATAATTGTAGAGTTATTCTCATATAGATTATGTCATTTAAAATTCATCTCTACAAATAGTGTAGACATACACTTCAAAAATATATAAACACATATGAATTACTCCATAATATAAAATTTTATATTTTTGTAATTTCTTCAACTTCCAAATAACACAAAAAAGTAATGAAATAGAGTACCATTAACCAAAATAATTTCTACATATTAATTAACTCGTTACTAACTTAGATCATATAACCATCGTCACATTTTTAAGTTTTATTTAGTTGGCTTACATAATAATATAACTACGCCAATATAAATATTATATGCTCCAACATTAAAATATAATTCACATAAATTAAAGCTTACATATCAGTATATCTTATTCTCACAAAATTTCACCAAACAAAATATTGCTAAATTTTTCGGTTTTACACAATTAATCATTTTGAGTAAATAGTATTAAACTCAATTAATATCAATAATAACTAAATACAATTATAAATATCAGCACCATATTTTAGGATACAATAAAGCATTTGTCTAAATCTTTATTGGCTCATAATTTTCATTTATATACTTGTATTTTCATTTTTTTTTTTTACTTGTCAGACTCTTTGAATTGAAGGAAATACCTTTTTTTTTTTTTTTCCAAAATCAACATATATCCCTTCAATAATCAATCATCCATATAATATAAACCAAATAAAAACTTAGCGTCATAACAAATTTAACACCGTTTGCTTATTTATTTTTTAATAAATGTTATAACAAAAATTATAATATCTCTTTATTTCAAAATAATTATTACTTAATAGAACAATCAAAGTTTATCAACAATTTAATAAATTTTCGGTTACACAAAAATATTTCATTCAAAATCATTAAATGACCCTTCACATTAAATTGTAAAATAGTTTTCTATCAAAATCATATAATGCTCAAACCATTTTAACTTATATATAATATTTCTCACACAAACATAATTTTATATAACAATGAATATAATAATTTATGTTTAATATCTAAGAAATCATAGCAACAAAGACCTCTCAGCAACAACAATAATATAAAATCATAGCAATTCATTAATATCACTTTCTTTTTCATTGACGATAACTTTATATGTTAACTGATAGAGAAGTTAAATAATCTGTCATCCATGAGCTTATTATGATGAAGAACTAAAAAAATAAGTTACATGAATTCATTTTGTTTTGTCTTCAAAACAAAATTTGTTTAATCAAAATTGTAGTATTTCTATAATTTGTCATAACAACAACATTATAATAACATAAGAACAAGTTTGAAAATATAGAACCTGAAATGGTTTAACAACATCAACTATGACCGCATAAATCCTTAAGATTGTTGTAGAATTTGATCAGCCATGTAGTTTGATTCCATCTTCTTGAAATAATTAATCTTTTTCCTGCAAAATAATAAATAATTATATAAACCTGAGGCGTGTAAAAACACTGTCCTTAAGGATTTATCCGCCTCATAAGCGCAAATCCCCCAGGATTCAACAGGTTCTTCCCAGATTCTTAATAAGACTCTGAGGCATCAGAACAACAAGAAATCATCTTTAAGATTACTGAAAGATGAAACCAGGAACAACTTATTAAAAGAGAATGAGATGTTGTTTTTCTTTCTGTATCCTTATCTTTTATAAAAGTTGAAGAGTTGTTATATATGAGAGAGAGGGGAGTCAAGGATTTGACTAAATTGACTAAGTCAAATCAAACTGTTACAAATAATAAATAAAATGAATAATTGTTAATAATAATAAATATTAAATAAAATATTTTCTCATATTTATCAAAACTATTTAAACTTTTGAAATATAATAATAATTTGCAACAATATATATATATATATATATATATATATATATATATATATATATATATATATATATATATATATATATATAATTTAATTTTTTATAGAAAAACTTAACTTGATAATTAATTTATAGGATTTTTTATCTTTTTATAATTTCAATGAACAAAATTTTTTAAGTGAAAGTTGTATACAAAATATACTATAATTTATAATAATGGTTTCAAATTGACTAAAAATGATCAAGTGTTTCCTATAATTTAGTGAGTGGTTAAGAATTCATGATATATTGCCATTTTATTTTTTGATATATAAATTTTGGTATCTAATTTATTTTATCATATGAAATATTTTAATAAAATTTAAAATTAATAATTATTTTATATTAAATTTTTTATCACTTATAAGAATAAGAGTCAATATACAGCCCTTATCACAAAAATATTCAAAATAGATTAAATTCATTAAAAATATTTAATTTCCAATGGATTTGACAAATATGATAGAACACTCTATACAACACTTAAAACTTTTTAATGTTTAGGTAGCATGATACCCTCCATAACTTAACTACTTGCAACATTGATACACAATTAAAACCTTTAAATATAACGGCATGATACAACCCTCAATATCACTTTTTAATTTATATATACAATTTTTTAATATGAAATACATACTTTAAAATAAATAAAAAATCCGAAAGGTTTAATATAACAAATTTGAAAGGAAAGATTTGGTGATGTTTCACACATATAAAAACAATATTAAAATAAAATATTAAAGTTATGTTTCAATCTTAGTACCTGTAATGATAGGTATACTGTAATTTAAGATAGCAAATTTGAATTGAAGGAGAAATTTGAGGTAGTTTAACATGTATAAAAACAATATTAAAATAAAATACTAAAGTTATGTTTCCATCTTAGTATCTATAATTATAGGTACACCATGCTTTTATTCAAATACTTTATAGGTCTATTATATTTTTTTCAAATGAATTTTTAATACAATTAATTTATTATATGTGTGAAATAATAAACAAAAATTAGAAAAAAACATATGTAAATGGTAGTCAACCAATAAGTCGTGAACCATTACAGAAAATTAGGATTATTCAAATACATACATTTTATGAAAAGAAATTAAAATATTAAACATAAATATTTTATTTATTTTATTTGGTAAAAATGTATCATTTTGTTATAAAAAAAATATCTATCATTTTTCATCAAAAACAAAGACCGCAACATTAAATAATAAATTACATTTTCTATCAATTTTAAATAATAAATTAAAAGTTAAATCTCAAACTTCACGGTAGTTGAATATTTAATTGAATCACACAGTATAAGTTGGTATAAGTTGGATATTAGATTAATAATATTTTGGAATGGTATGAAATTAAATTAATAAGTCAAATAATTATCATTTGTTACATATTATGTTATATTAAATAAATTCTACTAGCATTTCAAACAATTTCTAAGAGAAAACTAAAAGACAACGTGATGAAATTGTAACATGAAAAATTAAATTAAATGATGAAAAAAATAGTTGTATGTCTTTTATTTCTTAATATAGAAATTGCTCAGGCAAAGTTGTAAGAAGTTTGATGTGTATATATGGACATGCATGCATTCTTTGTAATACTCTAGTTTTCACCTTTAAAAATGAAAGTTCTATTATACGAACCATTCTGATGGTCTTAACCCATATAAACAAGTTTTGAATTAATTCATAAGAACGGATTAAAAAGCTAAAAATTGACTTTTGATAATAATAAAGATCAAAAGACCATCTGTCGGATTAATTATGATAAAAAGACCATATCTCAGGCTAAATGTTAGGCTGAATAATCACTAATAATACTAAAAAATTGAAAGTCAATTGTTTCAGCAACATAAATCTTAATCTTTATTTTCTATTTAGTAATAAACAACTCACAAAGCAGTTATCACTCAATCCTAACGAAAAATCCCTTCATCTGAGTCTTTGAAGTGTTGAAGAATTTAGAAACTCTAAAATTTCCTCTGCAATCATCTTCACTCGATACTGAGGTTTTCCTTATGCGAAGAAAATACTCTTTTTCTTCCTTGATGCAAGCTAGTCTCCAACATATAGACGCAATTCAATTCTTTAGTATGAAAGCACAAAACAATCTGCACAAAAACATTAGAATCCTATTGTACCTTACAACTACAACTCACACTCAATCTTAGGCCATCTCCAACGGCTGGCAATTGCTGTTTCGTACGCCAGCTGGAAGCAAATGGAAAAAATAAAGTTCCGCCACGCAAGCATACGTTCAAATGCATTGCAACGGTTATTTTAAATAAAATACTAATATAAATTGAAAATTGTGTTATTCAACGGCTCTCTTGCTTTTTTTTTTTTAATAATGTGCTATGCAACGGCTCTTTTGCTTTTTTATTTTATTTTTTATTTTAATAATTTATTTGGTTATAAATAGAAGCAAATGTTAGTCAAATTTTATCACACAAATTTATTCCTTACTCCTAGTATTTTAAATTTTTCTCTCACAATTTCATCTTATTAGCCTTCAATTGATCATATATTTTACCAAATTTTTCATCTTATTTGTTCAAATTATTATTGTTAAGGTCAAATGGACCCTAATCAATATAATTTTCAACAATCTATGTTCCATCTCATGCAAAATCAGCAAAATTCTAATCCTTAAAATTCTCAATTTCCCTCGCCGTCAACAAACTCTACCGTATTTTTTCCGCCACCAAACAACCCAAATATTTATTTTAGACCACCGATAAATACTCATGGGATGAATTTTTCTCATCATGAACCCTAAACACCAAATGGATTTATGTCTGAACGCCAAGTTCCACAATTTTCAACTCAAGTTGGTATTGAAAATATTACAGTTGAAAAAGAACAAAGGCGTTCTGTTAAAAAAAACTTCGAGAGGTATTCACAAGGGAAGAGGATACACTTCATATGCAATCATGGCTCAATATTTCAAAGGATCCAATTGTGGGAGTTGATCAAAAAGTCGATAGCTTTTGGTTAAGAATCACCGATAATTATAACCAATATCGTGGGCAGTCACGAGAAAAGCTACAAGGCCAATTAAAATCTCGATGGCATCGAATAAATGGCCTTGTTCAGAAATTTGTTGGGTGTTACAAACAAGCTGTTCGTGAAAAAAAAGTGGGGCATCAGAGAAAGATATCTTAGTCAATGCACATGCTTTTTTTGAACAAGATGAAGGTGCACCATTCAATCTTGAGTATGCATGGCGGCTTTTAAAAGATGAACCTAAATAGATGGGAGCATCCATTGAAAATTCTTCAAAGAGAACAAAGAATTCTGTTAGCGGTGCATACACGGCATCGCCAAACTCAGAGACACCTTCAAGTTATGAGTTTAACTCATCATCTCCAATGGAGCGTCCAATGGGACAAAAGGCGGCAAAACGAAAAGGTAAGGCAAAGGAAAATGCAAATGCAACTGAACCTCCTTCTAGTGTTATTTCTGATATAATGAATAAAAGAATGGAAGTAATGGAAAACCTTGCACGACTTAAGGAGGAAGAAAACAAATTAGTCAAGGAAAAGATGGAGTTTGAAGCAATGCAATTCATAATGTCAGACACTTCTAAGATGAACGATAGTCAACGTGAATTTCATGAAAAACGTTGTAATAACCTAAAAGAAAAATATGGATGGTAATAATATGCAATGTTCTAGTATTTATTATATTTAAATATTATGTAGTATCAACACCTATTGTAATAAGATGCAATGTTCTAGTATTTATTATATTTAAAAATTATGTAGTACTTGTTATGTATCAACAATTATTGTAATAATATGAAATGTTCTAGTATTTATTATATTTAAATATTATTCAAAACTAGTCGTTATTCAAACTAGCCGTTATTATTCAAACTAGCCGTTATTCAAACTAGTCGTTATTCAAACTAGTCGTTATTCAAACTATCCTTATATATACTTTCATTCTTTTCTCACTTTTCTACCACCATCTATCATTCTTCTATCATTTTTCTATCACCTTTCTCTCATTCTTCTATCATTTTTCTATCACTTTTATCTCACTTCAATGGATTCAAACAATTCAAACAACCTCAACAAACTTTTTTGGGAGGTGATTGAAGAAGAACTTATGGACAACACAGACGAAGAACTATTGTTATCAATGCTCGAGAAGGAACGTCAATCTGGAAGTTCATCAAAGCGAAAAAAGAAGATCAGTGATAGATCGGAATCGTGAAGAAGGGAATATACGATTATTCAACGACTACTTCTCAGAAAATCCAGTATACACTGATGCCCAATTTCGTAGAAGGTTTAGAATGCATAGGCATTTGTTTCTTTGAATTGTAGAAACCCTTGGAAATCATGATGAATATTTTCAAATGAGGGTCGATGCAACTGGTAAAATGGGTCTTTCACCATTGCAGAAGTGTACTTCTGCTATTCGTATGTTGGCATATGGATCTTCCGCTGACATTGTAGACGAATATGTTCGAATTGGTGAAAGCACTGCAATTGAGTGCTTAGAGAGATTCGTAAGGGGCGTGAATGAGGTATTTGGGGCTGAGTATTTGAGAATGCCTAATAACAATGATGTTGAGCATCTTTTACAAATGGGGGAGTCACGTGGATTTCCAGGCATGCTAGGTTCCATTGATTGTATGCATTGGGAATGGAAGAATTATCCTGTTGCGTGGAAAGGACAGTTTTATCGAGGTGATCATGGTAAACCCACGATCATGCTTGAAGCAGTGGCATCACAAGACTTATGGATTTGGCATGCATTTTTTGGTATTGCAGGTTCAAACAATGACATTAATGTGCTAAACCAATCTAATGTGTTTAACGATATTTTGGAAGGACGTGCTGCTACTGTGCAATATACAATCAATGGGACTCCATATAATATGGGGTATTATTTAGCGGATGGTATATATCCTGAGTGGGCTACATTTGTCAAGACCATTTCAATGCCGCAAGGAGAAAAGAGAAAACTATTTGCACAACATCAAGAATCAGCTAGAAAGGATGTGGAACGGGCATTTGGAGTGTTTCAATCTCGATTTGCAATAATACGTGGTCCAGCGCGTGCTTGGCACATGGAAACCCTCAAGCATACCATATATGCTTGCATTATATTGCACAACTGTTTACGGTGATTTCCGGTAAACAACCGCTAGTCTTCCAAACTATAATAAATACGATTTGGTTACTTGCAGGATCGACTAGATTGATCCTAGGACACATAGTCAAGAAGATTGTTATCAATGTTCATTTGAATCATATTCGTAATTTGTCCTCTTCGATGAGTATTGTTCGATTCAAGAATCTTGGTAATTGCTTCGTTATATGTAATTATAACTTCAACAAGAAAGATAAATAACATAACATATGAAACTTAAAGATTGTTAAAACATAAAGAATCTTAAACTGCAGAAACGTTAAAGACTTTAAAAGTAAATGATCATGAAAGTAAATTCGAAAGTAAAATAAAGATACAGGAATGTAAATGACAAGAAATAAATAGAATGCAGTAACTCAGAAATGTATTCGAAAATGAAATATAATACACATGTATTAAAATGGTGGTGTCATACGTACATTTTCTCAGCGAACTCTTTCTCGTAACACTTGATACTTGAGTAAATATGTGAGTGATTTGTACAAAATGAACACACGGAATCCTAACATAAAGACCCCTATTTATACTAGTTTCGACCTTAACGGTCCTACACTAATCTGCTGCCACGTTTCTCATCAGAACTTCTAGCGAAGCCATCTGTTATTGAACGGTTACGAAACCGTCTTCGAATTTCAAATCTTCCCGCCTGAGTCCGTCTTCGACGCGTGGCAGTGTATTAAACAAACACTACTAAAAAAAACACGCTAAGTAGTAATACTTGAATACATATTCTATGAATTTTGTCTAAGTCCCGAAGACATATGCTTTCATTAGTCTTTCAGTGTCCACTATCTTCAACGAACTTAGAAGTCTGTATCTTCGAGGCATGACCATCAGCAGCCATTCTCTCACTTTTTAAGGGATGGCCATCAGTAACCATCTTTTCTTCAATTCTCAACTCCTTCGAAGGACAAACAATATAAAACGAAATCTTCAGCTAACAAATTGCCCCCAATAAATGCCTGTTTCGAGAATCAACAGAAATAGGCGTTTCTTGTCATTATAAGATTTCGTTTTTATGATCTTTGAAAGTTCCAAGACTGCTGACTAACGTCATAATCACTGATAACACTGTCTCCGAAACGTCTTGTCATTTTCAAAGATGTCTTCTCATAACTTACATTCCCACATTTTAACCTCACTTACTGATCATTATTCCTATATACTAGGAGTAAGGCTAACTTATTCAACCACCGTTGGATTAAATCACCAGCCGCCACGTGTCTCTCGGGTTTTACCCAAAAGATTTAAAAAGGTTTCCGTTAAACCTTTAAATACTTGATCTTGTGCCTCTATACCGCCTTTCATTCATCTTCTTCACCGAAAAATTGAAACATCTTCACTCTTTTTAGAATCTTGTCCTTTTAGTCAAAAATTTCTCCATGGCTTCATCTTCAAATGTTCTTCAACCCGCTTTGAAACTCCAATCAACAACACGTTCTGGGGAACGAGAGTTCGTTCCAAACCCTAACACTGAAGAAATACGCGCAATCTACGCTTCCCAGGTAATCATACCTTTTGATCTTTCTGGAAAAACTCTTGCTTTTATGGGTCCGTTACCGAGTGAAAGTATCCAATCTGTGAATAAATTCTTCCCTGCTTATTACAAGACTAGACCATTAGTTAGCAAAGTTAGGACAGATGAAGACGGTCGTTCTCCTTTAGGCAAATCTGCTAATGTAGAGAAAACTTCAACTGCAACCCCTTTAGCTTTAGCCAAGATTAGGTTAAACTATATGACCAATTCTGTAAAAGTGTTTAGGTCATTTCCTTTAGCCAAAGATCCTGATTTGTATTATGCTTGGCTAGGAAAGGTAGAGAAAAAAAAAGGATCCCTTTGGAAATCGTTAGGGATATACGATTTGATCCAACTATCAAAAACAGGTTTAGAATACAACCAACCCATGTTAGTAGCAGCGGTTCATTTCTGGGATGCTTCTCACAATACCTTCCATCTCCCATGTGGAATGGTTACCCCCACGCTTTTCGACGTGGCTGCTATTACGGGACTTCGACCAACTGGCGAAACCTTTGATCCCAATGACATGGATAATGACACTATAGGTTTCAACGATTCGCAAGTTACTTACACGGCATTCATCCAGAAACACCATATTACCACCGAAGCGACAGTATCTGACGAAGAGCATATTGCTTTTCTAGCATTATGGCTCTCACGGTGCGCCTTCTGCTCAAGATCTATCCAGGTTGCAAAGAGGTACCTTTGCATGGCTAATCAGTTGCATGCTGGTAAAAAACTCAACCTCAGCCAACTACTTCTAGGGTCTCTTTACGAAAACCTTAGTGAAGCTGCGAATCTTACCAAGAATTTCAAATCTGGCAATTTACTTTATGCTGGTCCTTTTTGGTTATTGCAACTGTGGCTCAATGCCACATTCGAAACTTATCTTCCTTTTCGAGGAGATGTTAATGAGGAAGATAGCACAATCAAAAATCGAACTATAGAAGGGACCAGGTTAGCTTACCTTACTCCAAAAGAGGAAATGGGAAAACTTAATGAACATTTCTTGGCGTATTCAATGATGTTTGCTCGGCGTGATCAGTTCGATCCTTCCATGGCCCCATTTGTACACAGAATAATAGGTCCTGAATGGTTTACTCGGAAATTTCCACCAACATCTCAAGATCAGCAAACTGAATCCATGGAAATTTGGGAAGCCTTCTTGACTCCAAGATTATTTTCCCACCGTCTTCGACCATCAAAGGGTCAATGTATCCTCATGTGTTATCAACCAAATTTGGTCTCGAGGCAGTTTGGGCTAACTCAAATAACACCCAAGTGCTTATATGAGAAAAGGAACTATATGTGTTTCCACACTTTGTATCTGTCTGAAGAAGAATGTGAACGAAAAATCAACAAATATACTGGCGTCGCCAACCTTTCTCCTATTCCTTTCGAACCTTCTTTTTATTCTACACCAGATTTCCATCAATGGTGGACAGAGTATTATAGCTCTCAAATTTTTGATGCTGATAGCCTTGCTCAAGAACTAACCGCAGCTTTCACTGATGTGCAGGAGAACTTCAAAAAAGGTACTTCAACTCATATTAAAGAAATCCAAGCTTTTCAAAAATTCTTTGAAACTATCTATAGGCCTGATGATCTTAGTCGGACCGTTCGTGAGGCTGCAGTCACTTTGCGCGAAAAGTTTTCCACCAAACTAAATAAATTGAAATTGCCCTCGTATGTTCGGCCAGAACTACGTTATGAAGTGGCTTTCAAACTTCATCCTCCAAAATTCCCTCCACTACCAAGTGCTGATTTTGGTGTGGCTCTAAGTCCTCCTTTCCCAGACTGGTTCGTGTGTGGGAATGCTCTCAAAATTCTTCAAGAGAGTGCCAAAAAACGCGCCGAACGAGTGGTTCCGACTAAGCATACCTTGGATACTTTCAAAGGACATCTTCATATAGATCTTAAACACGTTCGTGTCCTGACTCCAATACCTGAAGGTTTGGATTAAGGCAATCTTTTTCGACTGACTTTTCTTTTCTTTTACTGATATACTGATTTCAGTCTCAACTACAGCTGTTGCACGAAGGAGGAAGATTAAAGAAGCTTCCGCCCCAAAAGAGTCTGAGACATCTAAAAGCGACAAACCAAACGAAAGTGATTCGATCGTCACGGATAAGAAGCCCACAGTAAATACTTATCTCATACTCTAAAACTTGTACAATTCTGTGATTGGTACTCATCTTTCTCATCTTTCATTTGCCAGAGCTCGAAACCCCCAACGGGTTCGAAGCGTAAAGCTTCTCCGACCAATGCCTCAGATGGTGAAGACAAATCTCCTCCTCAAACTAGACAAGGACAGAAAAAGAAACACAAAGCTGTTACCCCTTCAAGAAAAGGGAAAAAAGCAAGTCCCTCCAAAGCTGCTTCTCCTGGCAATAAAGCGTCTTCTGAAGAGTCTCCTTTGAAGACTGCCAGCAATGCTCTTGTTTTGGAGAGTCATAACTCAAGCCCAGACAATAATCCACCCAAGGTATCTTGCGTTTGTCTTACATATTATCTTGTAATTTTATTTAACTAATTGCACTGGCATTTTACCTTGTTATTGCAGGATGATGCTGGCACTGCTACTTCTGGTTTCAAAGACCCTGGCCTCACCATTGATGTTGATAAACTTTATGGTAATTGTTAAATTTCAACTTTCGTCAATTAAAACTTTCGAAGGCTTAATCTCATGATTATCTTGGCTTCGTTCGAAACAGATACTTCTCAAGCTAGAACCCATGTTCTCTCACCAGTCTTCGAAGACGTTAGGCCAATTGCCACTATATTACCTAATGAGCCAATCGAAGAAAGCCAATCTACTGACGAATCCCCACCTACTCATCAAGGCAAAGATTTGGAAGAAGATCATCCATTCTCTGGCAGCGACAATGTGAACCAGCAATCACATGGCAACGAAGATTCCGCATCGGAGAAAGATGCCATGGAGGAGATTTCTCAACCAGAAAAACCAATTTCTCAAGGAACTTCGACTCCCGATGTAAAAACTATTCCTGAGACAACTTCGACGCCTGCCCCTACGAAGCCTACTCCTTCGGAGCTTGAACAACTTAAACAAACTGATCCTCTAGGGTTCCTAAGGGCTATCATGAATGTGAATACTTCTTTACTTTCGGAGCCTGATGTTTCTCTAGCTGTAACCGCAGATTCTAGTGACAAGGAAGATACTCCTAATCTTCTTCGACAGATAAAAGAGAGATTCTTTGGGGTCAATCTTGTAGATGTTCTCAACCGGGACCCTGTTAAAAGCTACAACTTAAATCAACTTTTAAAGAAAGTAGATTTGCTTCAAGTTTCCCCAGAAGTCTCAGAGATGATTGTTCTGCTAGGCTCTCTCCTTGACTAACTCCAAGCTGACATTCTTCGAAAGCAAAACGTCGAGAAAGAATTATCTGAGATAGTGGCCTCTCATGACTCTTCATGGAATTCTGCTGTGGAAGCCACAAAACAAGGTGAAGCCCTCAAGCTTAAACATTCGGCGAATCAAAAAGCCATGGATGAATATGAGAAGAAAATCAGCTCCTGGAAACAAGAAATAAAAATACTCGAGGGCAAGATAAAGGAAGCTGAAAGTAGCCAAGCATCCCTCCAAGAATCTAACCAACAAGATTTGCTCGAAGTGGTGCAGTCAGGAATCAAACATTTCGAGACTGCCCAGAAGTTAGTGCCAGAGATCGAAAAATTGAAGAAGCAAAGGGCACTAATTGAACTTCGAATGTCCTCATGGGAAACTCAATATCTGAAGATCAAAAGGGATCTCCCTGAGGATTTTAGCTAGATGTCTTCAATCTTGTTTCATTTGTTGGATTTTTACTTTGTAATCGAGACATATAATATTTGTACGCCTGACTCCCATTTCTATCTATAATATTTGCTTGTACTAATTTTAACAAATCTTTCAATTTTCTGCCAAATATATCTTTATATTTCCTACAGTGCTTTTATTAAATACAACATGTAGAACCTGAACATCCTTCGCAGCACTCTTGCCTCTAGACTTGACGTTTCCACTTCTTCTAGCCATAATCATTATTAAAAGTGACGTCACTTTCTCCAAAACGTCGGTTTTCAGACGTGCGTGCATTAGTTTAATGATTACTTTTCAACTTCCAAGGGCGGGAAACGGCGGAGGCCATAACTTCTTACTTTGAAAAACGAACCGCAGTCTAATCACCCATTAAAAATGTAAAAACCAACCCTCAGTATTCTCCTTCTATATAAAGGGTTCCATATCACTTTTATTTCTTCATTCAAGTATTTCTTCCCCAAACCAAAACACAGAAAAAAGAGAAAACACAACTCTTTCCTCTCAAACACCATTTTTCCCTGAAATGGCTGGAATTCTTTCCTTTAACGATCTCAAAGCTCTCATCAAGGGTGAGTTCAGACTTGACGAGGATGAACTCCTTCGTCATTTTATTAACATTGAAAATCTCTTTGCTAATCAGGAACTGAACTTCTACTTTGAGGAAGTCCTGGAGGGTGCCATCTACCCTAATATGGTGGCAGAGTTTTGGATGAATGCGTCTTTACGCATGGACCCTGAAGGTAGAGCCACCATTGATTCATCCGTTCGACATGCTCACCTTAGCATTACCCCCACCACTATTGCCAATCTCATAAGATGCAATAACACTGGAGCAACTTTTGATGATAATGTTCTCAGCATGACTACTCATATCATGTTGAGAACACTCATGGATAGTGATCGCTACAGCGCACAAACCATCAGGATTTGGCACCAAATGCTCGTAGGCAACTTTCAACCTCGGGTGATTGATGAGAATAACATCATGGTTGAAGATCTGGAGTTTATTCTCTGTGGTATTCGGGGAAGAAAGATTAACATACCTTTGATGATCTTCAAAGGTCTTGTCAAAGCTGTTGCTATCGGCGTGGACCGTCGAGAAAGTGTAACTTGTCTTCCATACGGGAGACTCCTTAGTTACATTTTTCTCAAGAAAGGCGTAGTGAGAAGAATGCGTGATTCTGGGGCTAGGGACATGTTCGAAGCTGAACCTGTTCCTGTGCTATCTCTGAACAGTCTAGACGCCAGAATTGACTAGCGAGTCTAGGTTTAATCTTTTTATATGTCTATGCCTTCCTCTCTTTTTGTAATCTCAGATCCTATTTCTGGATCTTTTTGTAATGAAATGCATTTCCATGCTTGCAATGAAAAGAATATTTTGGTGTTTTGATTTTTCTTTCCATACTTCTTTCTGATTCTAAAGCCATTTTGATCAATGTGAAGTATATTTTGACACATGCCTGACCATTTTGGCTTTTCGTAGTACTTTGAGTGTCTACGTCTTTGCAATCTTTACTTCATGCATGCTAGGTTTATATCTCTTCAAGTATTTCCCGTTCACTCTTAAGATCCTGCGATCTTCTGCTAACTCTTCAATTTCGTAGGCATTGTTCGAGAATACTTTTAAGATTCGAAAGGGTCCTTCCCAATGTGGGGACCATTTACCAAGTGCCTGATTCTTTCGATCTATAGGTAGAATAACTTTCCAAACTAGATCTCTGGACACTCTTTCCTTTTGCCTCTTTATCATTTCCAATGCTCGAAGCCTGTCTTCGTCCAAATCTACTAACTCGTTCATCATTAATTCCCAGTATACGTTGGGAGGAATGTCTGCTTGTCTTTGTATTCTTACTGATTGCAAACATATCTCAATTGGAAGTACTGCGTCATGTCCAAATGTTAACTGAAAAGGAGTTGTATTTTTGGCTTCTTTTGGAGATGTTCGACAAGCCCAAAGTGCCTGATCTAAAGTCTTATGCCAATTCTTGGGTTTCTTTCCTACATGTTTCTTAATAAGGCCGATTATTACTTTATTTGCTGCTTCAACCTGGCCATTTGCTTGAGCATAATAAGGTGTAGAAGTAAATAACTTGAAACCTATTTCTCTGGCAAAGTCTTGCATTTTTCGTCCAGAAAAGACTGATCCCTGATCCGTTGTTATGCTTTCTGGGATTCCAAACCTATATATAATATGTTTTTGAATAAACTCAATCACAGCCTCTTGATCCACATTTGCCAGCGGTATTGCTTCGACCCATTTTGTGAAATAGTCTATTCCCACCAAAATGTATCTTTGACCTTTAGAGGACTTGGGGTGAATTTCTCCAATCAAATCTAGTGCCCATCCCCTAAAAGGCCATGGTTTCACTATCGTACTTAGTTCGTTTGTTGGGGCGTGTTGGATACCTGCGTGTTCTTGGCATTCTTGGCACCCTTTTGCAAATTCTATGCAATCTTTTAACATCGAAGGCCAATACATCCCATATCGAAACAAAAGCCATTTCATTTTGTGCCCTGCTTGATGTGCACCACATGCCCCACTATGTACGTTCGACAGAGCCAAGTATGCTTCTGCTTCTCCCAAGCATTTTAACAATACCCCTTCAGGAGTTTTCTTGAACAATTCATTTCCCATCAGATAATATGACAAGGCTCTATACTTGATTTTTCTGTCTGTATCCGTCGAAGGATTTTTCAGATAGTTAATAATTGGACTCCTCCAATCTGTGTCTGTTAATGAATCTATATTCAGTACCTCGAATTGCTCTTTGTTGGCATAACCCAATCGTGAGCTCTCCAGATCACTTGGCGAAAGTTTAGTAAACATTGCTCTTCCTCTTACTTCAATCAATTCTTCCAACTTTTCTTTTGATACTTTATATCCTGAGGCTAATTGTGCCAAGTCGTTTGCTTCCTGGTTATTCACTCTTGATACGTGTTTTAATTCCACATATTCAAATTTCTTGAGTAGCCTATTTGCAATAACAAAATACATGATCAGATTCTCTTTGATACACTTGTACTCTTTTGTCAATTGCTTGATGACCAATTCGGAGTCCCCTTTAATTTCGACTCTGGTTGCCCCCAATTCTAACAAAGCCTCAAGTCCAGCAATCAATGCTTCATATTCAGCTTCATTATTGGAGCATAATGGACCTTCAATTTTATACTTGAGCTTTGTTGGAATTCCATCAGGAGAAATTATCAATATTCCAACACCAGTACCCTCTCCATGTGTTGAACCATCGAAATATAACTTCCAAGGTTTCAAATCCACATAATGCTGATGATTCTCAACCACCGCATGGTCAACAATGAAATCTGACACAATTTGACCTTTCATTGCCTTGAGAGGCTGAAATATTAATGAATATTCTGTAAGGGCTAAAGCCCACTTGCCAATCCGACTGTGTAGTATTGGCTTAGATAACATGTGTTTAATAACATCACAATGAGATGAAACGTAGACGTCAACTGGCTTTATATAATACTTAAGTTTGATACAAGAGAAATACAAACAAAGGCAGAGTTTTTCTATATCAGTATATCTAGTCTCTGCATCATTGAGTACTCTACTTAAGTAATAAATGGCTCTTTCGATGCCGTTCTCATCTTCTTGGGCTAACATGCTGCCTATTGTTTTATCTGATGCTGAGATATACAGGCGCATGTGCTTCTTCCCATTCGGGGGAATGAGAATTGGTGGACACGTCAAGCATTGCTTTATTTGATCGAAAGCTTCTTGATGTTCTCCACTCCATTCGAACTTTCCTTGCTTAAGCCTGTAGCGGTAAAAATGTGACTCGACGGCTTTCGCGCGCTCGAAGTACAACAGAGTCGCCACCGAACTTTATTTATTCCGAGAAGGAAAGGGAAAATATCGATAAAACCCACAAATTAAAAAGAAATGGATAAGATGGTCATTCGCAACCAAATTAGGGTTCGGGAGTCGGTTAAGCAAGGGGAAGGTATTAGCACCCCTCACCTCCATCGTACTCGATGGGACCCATTTAGTTAGTTTCGTGTTTGAGTGTTTAGTGTAATGTTTGTGTTCTTGTGTTCTTATGCTTATTAATCGATAAAAGAAAAGTAAGGATTTTTATGATTTTTATTATTATGAGGAAAAAAGAAAAGATTTTTTATTATTATGCTCGCCAAGACGTTTGTATCTTGTGCCTACGTATTCCCTAGTGCAATGGGAAAGTCAGAGCAATCGTAGTTCGGGCTAAGAACCACGAAAAGTTTGTTGGTTGATTTTTAGCGAGAGGTACTCGATCGCTTTCAAATGGAAATACTACGCGCACATGGATATGACATCACTACAAGAATGGATAACTAAATCAAGATAAGACATGATTTTGGCCATCATCGCATTCGAGTGGAAGATATTCGATCTTCACATGTGGAGGTATGTTCGTATTGAAATTGAATAAGTGTCTCGTTTATGAAAAGAGATTTAAAAGCCATAAGGCAAAAATGTTTGAATGAAATTGAAGTTGCGTTTTAAAGGGACGTTTAGTAAAGGATTGAGCATAGGTGTTCACCTAGCGCGTCTTTACCCAAGGTATTGAACAGGAGCTAGCCCCATTTTCACTTGTTGTCCAAATTAATTAATTTGGTTCAAAAGATCAAGGTATTCAAGAGGTGTGCACTTCTTGTCACAAGATCTTTCGGTTTGATTAATGTTTTAGATTCAAAAGATCAAGGTATTCAAGAGGTGTTCACCCCTTGTCACTTAACCTTTTGGTTTGATTAAAAAAGGTTTGATTCAAAGGATCAAGGTATTCAAGAGGTGTGCACTTCTTGTCACAAGATCACTTTGATTAATTAAAGAGTTTTGGTTCAAGAAAATCAAGGTATTCAAGAGGTGTGCACTTCTTGTCACTTGATTTCTTTGATTTGATTAAGAAAGTTTTTTATTGTTTGATTCAAAGGATCGAAGGTATTCAAGAGGTGTGCACTTCTTGTCACTTGATCACTTTGATTTTATTAATGTGTTTTAGCTTCAAAAGATCAGGGTATTCAAGAGGTGTTCACCCCTTGTCACAAGATCTTTCGATTTAATTAAAGAAAGATTTAAAAAAATGTGTTAATCCAAAAGAATCGAGGTATTCAAGAGGTGTACACTTCTTGTCACTCGATTTTTCGATACCGTTTGAGAATTTTGAAAAGGAGCTCGATGTTGGATCGAGAAATCATTTGTAACGACTTGGTGTTGGACCAAGGTTTATTTATTTTTGAATGAGATGAATATAATGTTTTTGGTATTTTTAATATAAGAAATAAATAAAAGTCAAATTATAACATATTTTTTGTATTTTTTTTACTCATAAGAAATAAGATTAACCTAAACTAAAATAAAAATAATACTAATCCTAAATAAAATAAATAAACTAAATTCTATAAAACTAATTTTTTTATAAATAAAATTAAACTAAAAAAAAAAACAAAACACACATCTTTTGACATCTTTTTTCTTTCTTTTAAGTGATAAAAACAGATATGTTTACCTTCTAAAAATTGAAAATTTCAAATAGATACTTAACCTGAGCAAAAATATGCAAAGATGTGAAATGCAAGCTATTTTTGTTGACTTTAATAAAACATCTAATTTTTTTCAAAATATGCAAAGTGCGATGATTAAAATGCATGAAATGCAAATGCGGCATGACTATAAAAAAGACTAGGTCAAAAATTGGGGTGCGACAGATGCCCCTATTTAATTATCTTAAGCCAGATAGCAGAAGACTTTAGTCTCAATGGTACCAATGGCGAAAGGTAATTAAATATAAATAGACCCCAATTTTTGTTCTGGTGCAAATGAAATGCAATGCATGGACTATTTTTGTTATTTTGAATGCAATATGATATGAGATAGACTCGATTCTCTGTGGGGAATAAGATAAACTAATGTTGGATAGACTTGGAAAAGAAAGATAAAACTCTGGGAAAAAGACCGTAGAAGCGTCTAAGAGTGACATTAGACGGATAAAAAACACCTTATTGTGGATTGTGACATCCAATTATTGGCTTTGGATGAAAACAACGACCCATATCAGCTAATGTACTAGTAAAGGCAAAGAAGACCATCGACTTTAGCTAATGTACTAAAGATGGAAATGAGATCTCTTATCAACTAATGTACTGATAAAAGATGAAAAGGATACACGACTTTAGTTAATGTACTAAAGAAGGAAAAACGATTATATCATCAGTTAATGTACTGAAGATGCGAAACAAATCAACCTGCATCAGTTAATGTACTGATGAGGGAAACAAGAGGGAATTGTCATCAGCTAATGTACTGACGAAAGGAAATCCTATACCAGTTAATGTACTGATAAGGCAAGAAGAAAGAGGCCGACGTCGGTTAATGTACTGACGAAGAGAAGTCCTATACCAGCTAATGTACTGATAAGGATGAGACAACCATGATCAATCATCGGCTAATGTACTGACGAGAGAAAATAGGAGACATTTGATATCAGCTAATGTACTGATGAAAGTCCTGCATCAACTAATGTGCTAATGACGGGAAATGAAAGTGCATATTATTAGTTAATGTACTAATGATAACAACAAGTGGTGAATGACATCAGCTAATGTACTGATGAATATGACAAAGAGTTGACATTATCAGCTAATGTACTGATGAATGTAAGACGAAATCGCTTTGGTAAATGCCAAGTGAGTTGGACTTAGATCTCAAGGTAAGATGTTTGATAACAACGAGACCTTGAAAGAATGCAAATGAGTATGAATTTTGTTTCTATGCATGATATTGAATTTTTCTATGCATGAGATGTGAATGTAATGTAATGCAACCGGTTATGACAATTGAGGTAGACTCTTTTGTGAGGATAGATTGGAATTCTGATTCCTCAACACAAGAACATTGCCAACTCTGTTACGTCACACTGATGATCCTTTTGAGAAGGACTGATAAACTGCTTGGGGATCGCTGAAGAAAACTGCCCCTGATTGGCTGATTGTAAACTGATCCTTGTTTCAGTCCTTGAAATGAATGTTGGTAATACTTGCCCCAGTACAGGTCTTGAACAACAGGATCTTGAAGTAACGTGCCCCTGATAGGATCACTGATCAAGTTTCTCGACTGTTTGAACTTCCTAAAAGATGAGTACTCGCAAATAAAATGTTCATTCAAAATGGTAATTTTAATGCAACGCTCAAAGCATATTTTGAAATCAAAGTCATTGTAAGAATGATATTATTGATGTAAAGAAATCAAAAGGTCCAAACGCAATGTTCTAGACATTCAAAGTGATGGATAAAGCAAAAGGTATGGTAAAACAAACGATTTGCAAAGATCTTTTAGGAGTCAGGTTAACGCAACCTTGTTGTAGCATGCTTTCAAAATAAACCTAGCTTCAATTAGGTCTTTTGATGGTTGTAACGTGGCTTGGCTCATGGTTTTAGAAACAAAGGATATAGGCTCAAAGTATATTTGTACCCACCCCATTCTTCGCGATGAACTTCAATCCTACGCTCAGTTAATTCAAACTATGCATTCAGGTTCCAAGCGGCTTTGGAATTGCACTTATTTATGATGATGGTTTACAGACCAAGGGAATCTTTGAGATGGCAGTCACTTCTTCCTTTTGATAGTCACAACGTTTTATTGTTGTTCAAGGACTTTATTGACTTCTCTTTTTTCTTTTGATATCCCTAACTTTTGCCTGAACTGTTTCTTTTTGAGGTGTACAGTCAGCGGGATGCCCCAATTTTGCCTAAGTCTCCTTCGCAGGTTTTGACTTAGCGGGCTCTTTTTTTTTGAAATATTTTTTGATATTGGAAGGATAGTGACTGCCTTGATAATGATTAATGATAACCATCTTGGTCACTTTTGGTTGAAACCCTTATTGAAAGGTGTACTTGATGATTATTGAAAGGTGTACTTGATGATTATCTTGAATTTGAATGCACAAGTAAATTAACTGAGAACTACCCTGCCCCAGGTTAAGATTAGGGTTTTTTCGTTTAAAAAGAAACTCCAACTTCGAAGGCTCAAAGGGGTTTGACTAGGGATTAACTTCCTTATTTCTCCAGTGTTTGGGAATTGAAACAATGCCTTTACATCATCAACAATGTTTTACTTGAAAGCATACAATTCAACAACTTGGGTATTTCGTTGTCATCATCCTCCCTCCAATCTTTGCATAAAGAAAAAGAACAAGAGATATATTTTTGTTGTTTTTTTTTTTTTTTTTTTTTTTAAAAGATAAAGTATAAAGATGAACACAATGGATTGAATGGATTGATTCAAATATGTAATGCTCATTTCATTAAAATTAACATTCAGGAACAAACGAAGTTCAATGCAGTACACAATACAACACAAGGAATTCGCAAACAGAAGAAAACAAGGCCTAGTGACTAATCAGTGATGAGGAGGAGTTGTCCTATCATGAAACACTTGGCTTTAGGAAAATAACTTGGCTTGCTTTGTCCTCAGCCACTCTGTTTTGGCAAAGGATTGTTGACAACATTAGGATTGGTATCCTTGAAAGATATCATCTTCTTATCAATTAGATCTTGAACTTTTTCTTTCAGAATTCTGCAATCTTCAATTGAATGACCCACTACCCCACCGTGGAAGTCACATTTGACATTCGAGTCGTACCCAGGAGGGAATGGAGCTATTCTCGGCTGAGTTGGTCTAGGGGCCACCAATGATTCCTGAATTAAAGTCGGATACAACTCAGTGTAAGTCATAGGAATAGGATCAAAGTGAGTCCTATTGCGGTTCTGACGTTGAGGAACTTGAAATGGTTGGGTTTTGACAGCAGGAGCAACAGCAGCTACAAGTGGTTGATCATAGTGAGGTCCTTTATCATTATTTGAAATGGCGTTGGTTTCCCCATCTTTCTTCTTATAGAAGTTTACATAAGGTTTCTTTGCCCCACTAGAGGATTCTGCAACATTAGCAACCTTGCCATTCTTAATTCCTTCCTCTAGCCTTTGACCAATGGTCACCAAGTCAGTAAAGTTGGAGGACACACTTCCAATCATCTTCTCCCAATAGAAAGGTGAGAGAGTATCCATGAACATTCCGGTTAATTCTTTTTCAGCCAAAGGAGGTTCCACTTGAGAAGCTAGCTCTCTCCAACGTTGAGCATACTCCTTGAAGGATTCTCTTTCTTTCTGAGACATGTTTTGTAGTTGTCGGCGATCAGGTGCCATGTCCAGATTATACTTGTATTGCTTCATGAAAGCATCAGTCAGATCTTGGAAGCAATGGATACGACTCTTCTCCAGTCCCATATACCACTTCAGGGAAGCACCAGTCAGGCTATCTTGAAAACAATGAATCAGCAATTTGTCGTTCTTGGTGTAGGCAGCCATCTTGCGGTAGTACATGGTCAAATGACTTCTTGGACAAGTGTACCCTTTGTACTTTTCAAAGTCAGGAGTTTTAAACTTTGCAGGTATAACCAGGTCAGAAACCAAACACATATTCTCAGCAGCAACCCCAAAATAACCAGCACCTTCCATGGCTCTTAGTCTTTTCTCCAGAATTTGATACTGTTCTTTGACTTCATCAATATCACCAGCTTCTTTTTGGCTTTCACTTTGATGGTCTCCAGCATGGTACTCAAAGAGAGGATTCCCATAAGCGGTTTGGGCAGTAGTGTGCATAATTGGCTGAGACTCAGTCATGATTGGTGCTTGGAACATTGGTCGTGAAGGTTGACCTATCATAGCAGCAGTGGCGTGAGGTGGAGAATAATCCGGAGGTAAACCAAACTCAGGCCAAGTAGTGGCGGGCCTCTGAACAGGAATAGGGTCTTCAACATCGTCGGTGACCTCTTGAATGACAGTCCTTTGAGGTGGTTCTCCTCTAGCAATCAGAACTTGCAACATCTCGGTGAGCTTAGTCATTCCTGACTTCAAATCCTCAATCTCTATTCTAACTTCAGCATTATGTTGTTCTTGGTCCGCCATTCTTCGTCTGACGTTGGCTCTAGTCTCGTACTCGTGTGGAGGAACCAGTTTGACAGTTGATAGATAACTGAATGAAAGAGACAGTTGGAATGAGGTACTGGCGTGATGCAAATGATATGCAATGTCATGCAATGTTGGATGCAAAGCTTGATAACAAAAACAACCTATTGAGGAAGGCTCCCTAAGTTAGGACAGTTCTAAGTTCTTTACCCAAGAATCCCCTCACAAGGTTAGCTCTAGATTTTTTGGATATAACATAACCTCTACAGATGGAGCGGGTTCTAAAGGTCCTTGGAGTTAGCGACGAAATCAGATTTCGGTCATGCGATGGGTGAACCATCTTATGACAAATCTCATGACTAAGTCTCCTCCAAGTGGGGTTTTCGTATTAGCCATTCAAGGTGTTCACCTTGGGGACTAGCACTACACAACCACCTCCTAACTTATGTTTTTCTCTTGTTTTTCAAAAGCTCGGGTTGAGAGCTTCACTCGAGTATCATTCCCATAAGTACAAATGAGTATATACAGAAATAAAATAAAAGCGATAAAGCAAGAGTAAAGAAACATAAACAAAAAAAGAGTAAACATAAAGAATATAAGAATAAGCATAAAGAACATAAGAATAAACAAACAAAAGCAAACACTCAAACATAAAACAAACTAAACTAGGGTTGACCCTCTTAGGATTGTATGTCCCCAGCAGAGTCGCCACTTTCTGTAGCGGTAAAAATGTGACTCGACGGCTTTCGCGCGCTCGAAGTACAACAGAGTCGCCACCGAACTTTATTTATTCCGAGAAGGAAAGGGAAAATATCGATAAAACCCACAAATTAAAAAGAAATGGATAAGATGGTCATTCGCAACCAAATTAGGGTTCGGGAGTCGGTTAAGCAAGGGGAAGGTATTAGCACCCCTCACCTCCATCGTACTCGATGGGACCCATTTAGTTAGTTTCGTGTTTGAGTGTTTAGTGTAATGTTTGTGTTCTTGTGTTCTTATGCTTATTAATCGATAAAAGAAAAGTAAGGATTTTTATGATTTTTATTATTATGAGGAAAAAAGAAAAGATTTTTTATTATTATGCTCGCCAAGACGTTTGTATCTTGTGCCTACGTATTCCCTAGTGCAATGGGAAAGTCAGAGCAATCGTAGTTCGGGCTAAGAACCACGAAAAGTTTGTTGGTTGATTTTTAGCGAGAGGTACTCGATCGCTTTCAAATGGAAATACTACGCGCACATGGATATGACATCACTACAAGAATGGATAACTAAATCAAGATAAGACATGATTTTGGCCATCATCGCATTCGAGTGGAAGATATTCGATCTTCACATGTGGAGGTATGTTCGTATTGAAATTGAATAAGTGTCTCGTTTATGAAAAGAGATTTAAAAGCCATAAGGCAAAAATGTTTGAATGAAATTGAAGTTGCGTTTTAAAGGGACGTTTAGTAAAGGATTGAGCATAGGTGTTCACCTAGCGCGTCTTTACCCAAGGTATTGAACAGGAGCTAGCCCCATTTTCACTTGTTGTCCAAATTAATTAATTTGGTTCAAAAGATCAAGGTATTCAAGAGGTGTGCACTTCTTGTCACAAGATCTTTCGGTTTGATTAATGTTTTAGATTCAAAAGATCAAGGTATTCAAGAGGTGTTCACCCCTTGTCACTTAACCTTTTGGTTTGATTAAAAAAGGTTTGATTCAAAGGATCAAGGTATTCAAGAGGTGTGCACTTCTTGTCACAAGATCACTTTGATTAATTAAAGAGTTTTGGTTCAAGAAAATCAAGGTATTCAAGAGGTGTGCACTTCTTGTCACTTGATTTCTTTGATTTGATTAAGAAAGTTTTTTATTGTTTGATTCAAAGGATCGAAGGTATTCAAGAGGTGTGCACTTCTTGTCACTTGATCACTTTGATTTTATTAATGTGTTTTAGCTTCAAAAGATCAGGGTATTCAAGAGGTGTTCACCCCTTGTCACAAGATCTTTCGATTTAATTAAAGAAAGATTTAAAAAAATGTGTTAATCCAAAAGAATCGAGGTATTCAAGAGGTGTACACTTCTTGTCACTCGATTTTTCGATACCGTTTGAGAATTTTGAAAAGGAGCTCGATGTTGGATCGAGAAATCATTTGTAACGACTTGGTGTTGGACCAAGGTTTATTTATTTTTGAATGAGATGAATATAATGTTTTTGGTATTTTTAATATAAGAAATAAATAAAAGTCAAATTATAACATATTTTTTGTATTTTTTAATATAAAATAAGAAATTTGATTAACATAAAATCTAACTTACTTTTGTATTTTTAATATATAAAAAAAAACAAATATTCAAGAGAAATTATGTAAAACTAAATAATCATATAAAATGGGAGTAGAAAGTGTGTGCAAATATTGAATTCGTTGGCCCATTGGGTGTAGGCCCAAGATGTTTTTAAAAAAAAGGATTGAATAAAATAAAAAAGAATTCTGGGCCGGACCGGGTCAGAGGGGTCCGGACCCGGCTCCACTCCTAACAAATCAAAGAAACCTAAAACAGAGAGGCAACAACGCCTCTTTCTCCTTCTCTGTATCTATCGTGATCTCTGCATTTTCAAAAGGCAAAAACGAAACTTAAACTCTCCAACTCTCTCGTTTCGTTCAACTATGGCTACAACAACAACAATCGAAACCAACACACATCCCTCTCGTTCTCTAGCTCTGTTCTCTCTCGGTGACACTCTCAATCGCAAACGGATAAATCAAGCAATAAAACCAAAACAGCAACAACATCATATCTCATGATTCAAGCACAGAGAAAACATCAATTAACAAGTATTCATACTATTATCACTACAAATCCTGGATAGAAATGTGAAATTAAATTTAGAAGTTACCACTCCGAGAGTTATTAGAGAAATAAAATCCCGGTAAGCTAGTTTGGTTGTTCAATGTTGTTTTGATCGCTCTCTTCTCCTTCTTGAATCTGCTTGGTATGTTGTTCGAGCCAGTTTGCAGGGTGATGTTAGATCCGAAAAATAGAGTGATAGGTTTATGGATGGTTGGAGGTTGCGTCCGCGTGTGAGCTTGTGTGAGGTTGCGTTGATGAAGATGTTGAATCGTTTCCGTTGTGACTTGCAGGTATGGCAGTGTATTGGGGTCTGTTGTGTATGAAGGTTAGTGAAGCGTTGTTGAAGATGAGGATGAGAGTTCTGTGTATGAATAAGGGTTATGAGGTTGAAGAGTTGAGTTAATGGAGGAGGTTTTGTTCAGGGGTATTGTGAGTGTGCGCAATAGGTTTGTTGGGCTTGAGACAGAGATTTTGTGAAATTCGTCCCTCCTCCCTTCTATGTTGCCAAATGTCTGTTTATATATCCCCTGAGATTAGGGTTTGGATGAAAATTGGGGGGAAACTTGAAGAGCTTTTTGAACAATTATGGATGCTGTTCTTTGTTCTTTTTTGGATGCAGGTTTTTGTGTAGCCAATTTTATGTAATTTTTGGTGTGTTTCGGGACAACAGTGGAGCAGCAAGAGAGTGACCTGTGAGCATGTTTTGGACAGATTATGCAGGGTAATGCAACAGGGTGGTTGGTTTGACAGCAAGCTCTTTTTGGACTGTTTTGGTTGTTTTTTTTCTTCTTATTGTTATGCATTGTGTATTGATACTGTGAGATGGATGCCGATGGGACCTATTCAAAAGCTGAAAGTATATCTGCATTTTTCAATTGATTTTTTTTGTAACATGATTTCTCTACCCTTTACTAATATAACTCAACTGGGCTTTACACAAAATGACCTAAACTAAAAATTTGGAAATACATCAGAAAACACTCTTTTTTTGTTATATACATTTTTTTTACTCATAAGAAATAAGATTAACCTAAACTAAAATAAAAATAATACTAATCCTAAATAAAATAAATAAACTAAATTCTATAAAACTAATTTTTTTATAAATAAAATTAAACTAAAAAAAAAAACAAAACACACATCTTTTGACATCTTTTTTCTTTCTTTTAAGTGATAAAAACAGATATGTTTACCTTCTAAAAATTGAAAATTTCAAATAGATACTTAACCTGAGCAAAAATATGCAAAGATGTGAAATGCAAGCTATTTTTGTTGACTTTAATAAAACATCTAATTTTTTTCAAAATATGCAAAGTGCGATGATTAAAATGCATGAAATGCAAATGCGGCATGACTATAAAAAAGACTAGGTCAAAAATTGGGGTGCGACAAAGCCGTAATAGGGGCGAGAAAGCTTGGGTGCGTCCACTTAAGTTAGAGATAAATCTTCTCAAGAAATTTATCTTACCCAATAAAGACTGCAATTCTTTCTTCGTGGATGGAGACTTGGTTTCCATAATGGCTTTTGTCTTGTTTTGATTGATTTCTATCCCTTTTTTGTGGACTACGAAACCCAAGAAATCACCTGCCTGCACAAAGAAAGCACATTTAAGGGGATTCATCTTCAAGCCATATTTCCTCATTCTTTCGAATGATTGGCTTAGATGGTCGAGATGACTCATAACCGAGGTAGATTTTACCACGATGTCATCTATATACACTTGCATGAATGTTCTTATAAAGTCATGAAATATAGAATTCATTGCTCTTTGATAAGTTGCCCCAGCGTTTTTCAGACCAAAAGGCATCACAATCCATTCGTAAGTGCCTATTGCTCCTGGGCAACGAAATGCTGTCTTAGATACATCATCTTCTGCTATAAAAATTTGATTGTATCCTGAATATCCATCTAACATGCTTAAGTACTCAAAACCTGCGGCTGAGTCTACTAGCATTTCTGCTACAGGCATAAGATACTCATCTTTAGGAGTAGCTGCATTAAGGTCACGAAAGTCTATGCATACTCTTAATGAGCCATTCTTTTTAATTACAGGTACTATATTAGCAATCCACTCGACATACCTTGTAGTTCGGACAAATTTGCAACGCAAGAGTCTTTCGACTTCTGTCTTAATCTTCGAGTGAATCTCTGGCGCGAACCTTCTGGGAGTTTGCTTTATTGGCTTCTTCCCTTCTTTTATTGGTAATTTCAATTCGACTAAGTCTCTTCCGAGACCAGGCATCTCATTGTAATCCCAAGCAAAACAATCTCTGTTGTCTTTCAACATTTTGATGATCGTTGCTTTCAACTCAGGCTCTAGTTTCGCGCTGATATATGTTATTCTCTTTTGATCATTGTCTCCAAGATTTACTTCTTCAAGAGGATCTTGGGCCAACATCTTTATGTTCGACGCCATTGGGTCTTTCTCGAATCCCAAAGGTTCTTCGTCGTATATTGCATCTAACCTCTGACTTGGTTCTTCTCTTATGATCTCTTCAACTGGAGTCGTGTCTTCAGGGAATTCGAAACTCGTACGTATCTCCAATTCTGTTGTTCCTTCCTTGATTGGAACTGTGTCTATCTTTGTACTTGATAGTTCGGCTTCGAGAGCCGCCTTTCTTTTGTTCTCGGCCACATAGGCCGAAATCTTTTCGAAGAACACAGACTCAGACATTACTACCGTCATCATCCCAGCCTGTTGGCCGTACTGTCTGATAATTCTCCAGTGGTGCTGGATCTGGTGGACCATCCATGATCTCCCTATCCCATTGGAATCCATTTGGATGCAAAGTCAAATAGTACAATGCATTTCTATTTGGAGCATACATCTCTTCAGCAGCATGACAAGGACCTATGTTTGCCAGGTTCCTATCGAAGTTGGTTCTGTTTACCTGGTTGACTTCAGCCATGTAGTAACTCTGATCACCTTCGATATTCTCCACTATACCATCTTCTCTCCAAATCGTCACCCTCTGATGCATTGTTGAGGGTACAGCTGCTACACCATGAATCCATTCTCTACCAAGCAAAAGGTTGTAGTTTGCTTTTGCTGGTATAACCATAAACATGGTTGGCCTCGTAACTGAGCCTACTGTCAAATTGACTTGAACAACTCCCAGTGTTTGTCCTATTTTGCCTTCATAATTAGATAAGACCATGTTATGTGGCCTTATATCTGTATCAAACATCCCAATTCTTTTCAGCATATATTGAGGCATTAGGTTCACTGCCGCTCCTCCATCAACTAAGACTTTCTTAATAGCAACATTCTCAATCTTCGCCCTGATGTAAAGTGGCTTCAAGTGGTTTCGTATACCCTCATCTGGTCTTTCGAAGAAAGCATTCTGTTCTTCTACTGCACCATTATTCAGCACATAGTAACACACAGGTCTGTGTTTTGTCATTTCTTCGATATCAGCCTCTTCGCAGTCTTCCACTTCAACTTCCTGATTAAACTCGTGAGGGAGTACAGACACTACATTACAATTAAGATTTATGGATGACACTCCATCGGAATCAAAAATCATTTGTCATTCTATCCTCTTCTTTCCAGGAATTTGAACGCATCTTCTCTTCTTCATCTAAGAGTTTCTCAGCTTCGAACAACCTGCGTTCCACCGGAGGTTTGTTTAACTTTGCCCCCTGGTATGAGACTTGGTTGCTACTAGATTCTCCAACTTCTCTTGGCCTGTATTCCTTCTGAGACTTTTTTATCCTCTGATGCCTTCTCCACTGGGATCGAGACATAGGATTTTTTCCCTTATAATTCTCCAATCGATTCGCCTCTCGATTTGGTCTTTGAAATTGTTTCCTATATGCCATTGCAGTTCTTCCTCCTTGGTCCCAGCTTCGCCATTTGTTGGTTCTTGCATCAGCTTGTATCCACCTATCCCTGGGTGCATTCGCAGGGACTTTGAAAGTCACTCTTCGAGCTCTAGGGTGTGGACTATCAGGCCTCTTTGTCGGAGTCCATATGTCGAAACCATAAAGGTTAGGACGCAACCCTTGAGTTTCCCTACTCATATGGCAGTATATGCGTTCGAATGATCGTGCGAGTCTTTCATCATAGACTGCCCCACATCTGGGACACAGAGCAACCTCAGTGTTTCCTTTGTGGCATCTGACCAAAAATCCTACCAAGCTCTCATCCATCTTTGGATATAGTTGTAGCAGGGGATTTGGCTCTCTTCCTGGATGTTCCCATCTTTCGCGCCGAGCCCTCTCGAAGTTGGCTTTGACTCTTCGATTCAGCATGATCGAGCACCTTGGACACATCCATTGCTTACCACCGCTTCTCTCGTGACATTTCCAAAGATATTCTTTGAGGCTTTCAGTTTTTTGTGGAGCTTCGATGCCCCCATTTTGTCTTGTTAACCAAGTCTCTAATTCTCCAAACTCAGACACTGGGCGTCTGGCACTGACCATGTTAACTGCTACTGGAGGAACTTCAGAGATTTGTATTTTCTGGAGTTTCATCCTGAGGTCTTCAGTGGCCTCGCTGCTTTCTTCCTTCGAGGCTTCAGTTATCTCTGCCTTGGAAGATTCTTCAACATCAGTATTGAAGATTATGTCACCATTTAGGCTTTCAGTAGCCTGCTTTCCATTGAACTTTGATTTAGTTTCTACAACTTCGACTTCAGACGCCTCCACCATGTTGATATCTTCTACCTCACAGAGGCTAGCGTCAGCAATGTTCAGAGGATTTGAATCTACCCTCATTTGATTCTTGGTTTTGTCAGCAAACTTCAACCTTCCATCATTGAGAGCATTTTGAATTAGATCCCTGAAAAGAAAACATTGAGAAGTTTTATGGCCTAAAAAACCATGATATTTACAGAAACCTCTTTTATTCCGTTGTTCCAACGGAGGAATTTTGGAATTTGGGGGTAGTATCATTTGGCCATCTTTTACCAGTAAATCAAATATTTCATCACATTTGGTAATGTCAAATGTATAAGTTTTCTTAAGGAACCCATCATTCTTATCATTTTCTACTGGGTTTTTTCCATTTGCTGGATTTAACAATTTGCAAGCATAAGGTGGCGCTTCTTTTAATTCAGCCAAGTCTATTTCGACTTCTTCAGGGCTATATGAATCATTGAAAGACTCCTCATCAACATTCTCGGCTTCGACGTACGCCACTCTTTCTTTCTTATAGCTTTTATTTGCCCTAGCTTTTTCTGCCTTCAGGCGTTCGACCTGTCGTACCCTATCTGCTAATTGGGCCATGTCCCTGAGGTATTGGGTATCTAGTTTCTTTCTTATCGAATAATCCAAACCACCCGCAGCCATTTCGACGAGTTCATGTTCCGGAACCGTTGTAAAGCATCTTGATTTCAACAGGCGGAACCTATTTAAGTAGTCATCAATTGTCTCTGCGAATTTTCTTTTAACACTGGCCAATTCTTTCAGACTTATCTTAGTTTGACCCATGTAGAATTGCTCATGGAACAACCTTTCTAAGTATGCCCATGCGTCTATCGAATTTGGTGGCAAAGTAGTGAACCAAATAAACGCATTTTTTGTCAGCGAACTAGGGAAATATTTAATCCTTAGATCCTCGTTTCCCGCTAAGTCTCCTGCTTCTGTTAAATATCTAGCAATATGTTCCACAGTTGACTCATTAGTTTCGCCAGAAAATTTTGTGAATTTAGGAACCTTAGTTCCCCTAGGCAACTCTGTTTGCATGATATAATCTGATATAGGGGATGTATAATTTGGACGTCTGAGTCCAGTACTAAGGCCATTATTGGCCATAACCCTTTCTATCATGGCAGTTAAATTATTTTCTGTGGCCAGATTTTCCCTTCTAACTCTTTGGACAATCTCGTCTGGATGATCGTCCCTACCCAAAATCCTCAATCTGGGTCGTTCTTCCTCCATTTCTTGTCGAAAGGGGACGGTCCTTTGACTTGAATCCTCCAAGTTAATTACCGGAGTCTTTTCGAACGACTCCGTCCTTCGTGAGGGGCCTATATCCCTGGGAACCGTCCTAGGTGGGGGAACCATATCTTGCACACGTTCCAAAATAGGCCTCTCTTCTTGATTCACAGGCTGTTTGTCTTTCCTTTTAGGTGGTGGTACTCCCATGAATTCTGCCATACGATTCATTTGCGATGATATCTTTTGGAAAATTTCTACGTTTTCTCTATTTGTCGTAGTAACATTTGCCATTAGTGGGTTCAAGACTGAAGTTAGTTCTCTGGCCAAAACCCCTACCATATCATGGTTGCTTGCATCCATTTCTTGTCGAAATGCTGCTTGGTTGTTTGTGGTGAAATTGGGTATTTGGGTAGAAAAATTAGTGTTGCGTCCACTTCGACCCACTGAACTAACATTTGGTGAAAATGTTGTATTATTAGTTGAGGTGTTTATAGGTCTTGCCCCTCGGACGTCTGTTCCAAATGGGAATTGATATGGCATTCCATATGGACTATTTGGTCTCCATTCGAAGCCAGAACTTGTGCCTTGAACCATTGAATTGTTTGCAGCGTTTGTCCAGGGATACAGTACATCATCTGCACTTGTAGATGAGGGTGCGCTTGTCGATGCCGAAACTGGAACAGTTCCTGAATGTCCTGTAGTATTTTCAGGCGCAGTCTGGGAATTGTCTGCAGGTCTCGATCCATTTGGACCCGTTGCATCTCGTGCTTCTTGAGTAGAATTCGAATTTGCCGCTCCTGATCCTGAACCTTGTGGGGGATCTTGGTTACCCCCTGCACTGGCCGTAACGACCATTTTTCTGTTGTACCTTCGTTTGGGAATCGGTTGTGCACTGTCTTTTAATTTACCGTTCCTAAGGTTCATACAAGGTCTTGATATTGTCTAGACAAAAACAAAACAATTGATTAAAACAATCCTCGTGACACTGTCCCACCGGGTGTGCCAATTTGTTTACGGTGATTTCCGGTAAACAACCGCTAGTCGTCCAAACTATAATAAATACGATTTGGTTACTTGCAGGATCGACTACATTGATCCTAGGACACATAGTCAAGAAGATTGTTATCAATGTTCATTTGAATCATATTCGTAATTTGTCCTCTTCGATGAGTATTGTTCGATTCAAGAATCTTGGTAATTGCTTCGTTATATGTAATTATAACTTCAACAAGAAAGATAAATAACATAACATATGAAACTTAAAGATTGTTAAAACATAAAGAATCTTAAACTGCAGAAACGTTAAAGACTTTAAAAGTAAATGATCATGAAAGTAAATTCGAAAGTAAAATAAAGATACAGGAATGTAAATGACAAGAAATTAATAGAATGCAGTAACTCAGAAATGTATTCGAAAATGAAATATAATACACATGTATTAAAATGGTGGTGTCATACGTACATTTTCTCAGCGAACTCTTTCTCGTAACACTTGATACTTGAGTAAATATGTGAGTGATTTGTACAAAATGAACACACGGAATCCTAACATAAAGACCCCTATTTATTCTAGTTTCGACCTTAACGGTCCTACACTAATCTGCTGCCACGTTTCTCATCAGAACTTCTAGCGAAGCCATCTGTTATTGAACGGTTACGAAACCGTCTTCGAATTTCAAATCTTCCCGCCTGAGTCCGTCTTCGACGCGTGGCAGTGTATTAAACAAACACTACTAAAAAAACACGCTAAGTAGTAATACTTGAATACATATTCTATGAATTTTGTCTAAGTCCCGAAGACATATGCTTTCATTAGTCTTTCAGTGTCCACTATCTTCAACGAACTTAGAAGTCTGTATCTTCGAGGCATGACCATCAGCAGCCATTCTCTCACTTTTTAAGGGATGGCCATCAGTAACCATCTTTCCTTCAATTCTCAACTCCTTCGAAGGACAAACAATATAAAACGAAATCTTCAGCTAACAACAACATGATTGTCGAAGACGAACGACACACATATGGAGGTGATTTTGATTACTGTTACGATAATGCAGGTAACAACAACTCAACGACTGAAACATTTAACGGTTCTCATCCGAATCTTGCAACAAGACTACAAAGAAGGGCGACTCTTCGTGAAAAACAAGTTCATCGCCAACTTCAAGGAGATCTAGTCGAGCATATTTGGGAATGTTTTGGACATGAGGACGATGAAAATTAAATTTGAATAATTATGCTATGTAATTTATTTTTATTGTTTTGATTATATTTTTATTGTTTTTAATTATATGTCATGTATTTGAGATTAATTTAAATTATAATTTTAAATTTTATGTTTAATTTTATTTATTTTATATTAATTAAAATTTAAATAATTATTTTAAATCAAATAAAATTTAGTATGAATAAAATATTATTATACAATGTAAAATTGTGTGACCCAATATGAGTTCTTTTGAATTACACCATTGGAGTGAAAATTGGAGTGAGTTGCTTCAAGATGATGTGGACTAATGGGTCCCACAAAGAACCAAATAATGAATTGCACCATTGAAGATGCTCTTAGAGTTGAGTAACCACAACAATGGATTTTCATGGCTAAAGATTGAAGATGAAGGTTTTTCGGATGAAGCTACACAACACTTAATTATAACTCACGAAATTAATACTCAAATACTCAAGGAAGTTTTTCTTCAAGTTTAAATTAAAAAAGAATGTATCTTTTTTTTTTTTTTTGAAAAAAATAAAATGTATCTTTGATTGAAAGAATACTCTTGATTTTTTAAAGATTGTGATAATTATGAATGAATTTTTTTAAGAAAGAAAATGATTTATATATGTGTTAGGGACAAGACACAAAATAGGTGAGAAACTAGCAATTTGATTTGAGTCAGAATCCCAAATAATAATTTAAATAAAATGAAAGAGTGATTTGGATCAAAATGATAAAATCATAATTTGGCATGTTTGATTTGAGTCGTTACTTTGAATCAGATGATTCAAGTCAAACAAATACATGGAGAGAATCATTGATGGCTATGAGAATCATTGGAGTGATAATCTTGTAGGTATATCATGCTCTACAATATCAGAGACTCATACCACAACACCATAAGAATTCCTTCAATTCATATTATACATATCCTATTGACACCAAAATACAATTCAAATGCCACACTCAAGCATGTAGAAATGGATCGCAATGAAGACTAGAAAGAAAATATATCTATATTGAAATAGTCATTGTATTCCTGTTGTACCCTAATTAGTAATTTTGTCCGGATATTTTATTTGTTTTTTAAAAGTACATTTATTTTGATTTTTCGTCATAAATTTTTTTTCAAAAAAGTATTTTTTTAGTCATTTATTTTAATAAAAAAAGATCAAAAATTAATTATTTTAGTCAGTTATTTTGATTATTATTTTTATTCTGAAAAAGGAAATTATTTCTTAAAACTTAAATAATAAAATAAGTGAATATTATGTTAATTTTGTTACATTTTATTATTAAAAATAAAAAATGATGTTCTTAATTTGACTTTTATTTTAGTCAACTTAATTTCTGTTATTTCTTTAAACACAATAAAAAAAATTATTAATAATGATCAATTTCTATTTTACATGATTAAAAAATAGAAAAAAAATTAATGATTTTTTTATTTTTATTATTATCATTAATATTATTATTATTTAATTGTTAACTTAGTGATCAAGAAAAAGATCGGTGTTATTTTCCATGATTGTTTTCATA
Organism: Vicia villosa; assembly: GCF_029867415.1. Classification (NCBI taxonomy): domain Eukaryota; kingdom Viridiplantae; phylum Streptophyta; class Magnoliopsida; order Fabales; family Fabaceae; genus Vicia; species Vicia villosa. Next base: position 57,757 of record NW_026705096.1, on the reverse strand, counting down.
CAAATAATGTTCAATTTTCATATGATCATAATTGGAATGTATTGATTATTTTCCTTTTTAGTTAAACTAGTTTTTTTTATCTATAATATAATAAAATTAGATGTTCTCAAAAATACTATTTTAACATTTTGTCTTTTTCCGCCACCTCGTCATTTTGGGGGTATTTTGTGTCCAAAATATACTTTTTACAACAAAATTGTACTTTTGATTCTAAATTGTACTTTTTGTTCAAAATTATACGTTTGCAACTAAATTGTACTATTTTTGAGGATATCTTGTATCCAAAATTTACCTTTTGCATGAGCAAAATAATTATACACTTTCAGTGCATGATTATTATTCTTTTTTTTTATTTCATAAATAAATTAATTTCTAAAATATATGTTCGTAGTCTAATAAATCAAATTCTATTATTAATCTAAGTATTTTTATAAATGATGCCTACAAAAAATAATATTTGTATACGTGTAAAATATATTTGATCCATGCATTTTTATAAACGGAGAAAAAATCTATTATTGAGCTAAATATTTTTAAATATAAAATTAATATTTAAAATTTATATATGGGAAAAAAATTATTATTCATCTAAATATTTTTATATACGAAAGATGATATTCATGATTCAAAAATTTATATATGGTATACGAAAAAAAATTTAATGTTGATTTAAATATGTTTATATACGAAAAAATTTATTGATTTAAATATTTTTTTTATTTTTTAACCTTCTATTTAAAATAAATATATTATGTAAACAAATGCGCGTAGACCCGTATCACAATAAATACGGGTTTGTTAATAGTTATTATAAATAGTAGTAAGAAAACCACAATGGCACACCAAGAGAAAAATTAGAAAAAGTCACTCAAAATATAACACACTCTCTCACTCTCACGTGATGACTGACACTGATAAAAGTCATACATTCAACATCACCCTTTAATTTTCACCATCATCGTCATCCTAAACTACCTTCAGTCAGGGCCGGCCTTAAGGGTAGGCCACCAAAGCTACCGCCTAGAACCTCAATTTTAATTTTTATATTTATATGGTTGATTTTAATTAATTAGTTATTTTAAAAATACAATAAGTTTTTAAGTTATATCTTATCCATTAAATAATAAAATATATTTAAAATTATGTATATTAATAATATCTATTTTGGTTGTATATTATACAATTAATTAATTTAAATATTATATTCACATATAACAAATTTTAAGTTATTTTCTTACCTAATAAAATATATTTGATATCAGTTTTTTTTTAAGAATATTGTAAATTTTTTATATTATAATTTTTTTAAAAGAAATAAGAGTGTTTGTATAAATTAATTTATCATCGATTAAATAAAAATGTTAAATGAAATTATTGATAATAATTTAACAATTGATTTTACATCATAATAAATCTATAATTAAAATTTATTAATTTTACTAAAATATTTTTATCAGGTTTAAAAACTTTAATTTTAAATTTCACCTTAAGTCTCGAGATGTGTTGGACCGACCCTGCCTTCAACGAATCTACAACCACCATATCACCATGACATTCTCCTTCACTATAGGGGTGAGAAATGGACATGTCCGCCCCGTTTAGGCCCGCCCCACAAAAGCCCGCAAAAAAGCGGAGCGGGGCGGGCATATTTGAAAGTACGAGTCTAAAATCTTGCCCCGCCCTACAAAAGTGAGGGCGGAGTGGAGAAAGCCTGCAGGCATTGAACCTTTTAGGACTAAACATAGTAAAATTGTATGAAAAAGCATGCTCGCAAAAGCCCGCAAAAAAAGGGAGCGGGACGAGGCAAACACATTAAAGGGAACAGGCTTAAAATCTTGCCCCATTCCGCAAAAATGTGCACAAAATGGATTTTCCCCGCGGGTCGGGCCCATTTTGCCACCCCACCATTACATCAACAACAACGTCACAACAACATTCATCACAAAACTCATGAACTAAATCATCAACAACCTAATTAAGGTACAAATAGTTCTGCCGTCATGAACCCTCTACTAGGGTTTGTGCATGAAACAAGCATGTTGCATGGAAAATCATTGGAGGAGATTGATTTACAGAAGAGGAGTACCAAAATAGCGAAGGAAAAGAATATGGTGGTAGCAAGCTGCGAGAATAACATGATCATTGGAGAAGAGGAGAAGCATGAGGCGCAGACTAGTAGGGTTGGAGGTGCAAGTCAATTGAATCGTTCCTATAAGGATATGGTTATGGGGATTGCAGGATATGCTAATACTGCAAAACCAGATAGAGACTCAGTTCTGGATAGTGATGAAGAGGAAGTGAAAGAAGACGATACTTAAGCCATAAGGGTAGTGGAGCAAAAGGTAGAAGGGTATGACTGTCTGTTGTTCATTCTATCAAAAGCTGAAGAGAGGAGGATCCGTAAACCATGGAAGCAATGGGTCATAGTCAAGCTGTTAGGACGAAGGATTGGATACAAGGTATTGGAAACAAGATTGAAGCAGTTATGGGTGAAAAAGGAATCATTAACATTATTGATCATGCGATAGCAATGTTAAATGGCCCGTGGTTTATCTATGACCATTAATTAACGGTGAAGCCATGACGTCCCAACTTTCATCCACAAAGTGATACAATCAAATCAATTGCGGTGTGGATAAGAGTGTCAAAACTACCTATTGAATACTACGATTTTTGGTTGTTGCATCAAATTGGTAATAAGATAGGGAAAACTGTTAAGGTGGATATGAACACAGTGTTTCATGGTCGTGGAAAATATGCTAGAATTTACGTTGAGATTGATTTAACAAAAGCCCTTGTTGCAATGTTCATGATCAATGATAGGGCTTACAAAGTGGAGTATGAAGGTTACACTTACTTTGCACAACCTGTGGAAAATTAGGCCACTACAAAGAAGGATGCCCTGAGAAAGAGACCAGTCAGCAGAATGTTCAAGGTGAAAAAATTGAAGATCAGCTGGCTTTAGGCCAGCAAGGAATCCCTAATAGCAAGATCCAAAGCGATAGGATCAATATAGAGAATGAGATCAAGGGCCCGTGGGTGGTAGTGAAAAAAACAAGAAAGGCGAGAAAAGGAAAGGAAAAGGATGGAAAACGGATGGTCAGGAGGCGGAAAGAAGGGTGTGGCGAGCAATACAGAAGAAGGGAACAAGGGTCCGTCGAAAGTTAATAGTACCCCAAAAATATGTGGATCTCGATATAATTCTTTATATGGTGTCGCTGAGGAATTATTTGAGAAAGATCTGATTAATACTGATAGTAATGTTATCGGGTCCACATCCATGCAGCATGCAAGATACCAGGAGGGCCAGGCTAAGGATTTTGTGGAAAGAATTTTACTGTGTCTGAGAATAACTCTGGAACCATAAAGGCGGCAGTATTGAACTTCATGAGGATCTGGTGGAATATCTAACCAATATGGAGATCAAAAGAGGTGAGAAAGAGGATATATACAGGAAAAACAAAGGAGGAATAAATGGGAGGAATTCTAAGAAACAAATTTAGGAGAAGAAGGGTATTCGTTATAAGAAGGTGGTTGGGCTGTCTACCCGTGCAGGAATCGTTATCAAAGAAAAGGCAAGTGGGGTGAGTAAGAAAGGTATCAAAGACATATTTGGGAAGGATCCTCTGGGGAAAACTCAAAATTGTATAATCAGCAAATTAAAAAGAAAGAAGCTTCATTGAAGGAATCATCTCCATCACAGCAAACCAACTCTGATATCATTACGGATGTTAACACAGAGTTGCAAAGAATCCATGCTCACAATGGATTTCATTACAAAAAGACTGTACCACTGGATATTCAACTTGATCCACATGAGGCAAAGGAAGATGAGATTGCTAACAATCAAGATAATGAGAAGGAGAAGGAAGAGACTTCCATGGAAAGTGTTGACGAACTGTCTATGGAGGTTGTAGAGGAAACTCCTGTGGGATCCTAGGTATGTTTTGTTGTTCTCCCTTAGTGTTTGTCTTATGATGCACACAACAAATAAGATTATGGTGTGGAATTGTAGAGGAGCAACTAGTAAATATTTTTATAGATATTGCAAGCACTATTTGGATTTGTACAAGCCTGATATGATTGTAATTCTTGAAACAAGATGTGATCCAAATACTTTGAACAAGACTTTTGATAAGTTAGGTTTTGATGACACTATGGTAGTAGAGAATAGAGGTTTTTCTGGTGGTATTGTTGCAGCTTGGAAAAAGAATTTAATGCATATTACCTTGTGTCATAAAGATGATCAATTTCTTCATCTCTTGGTGAAGTACAATAATGTGCAAGATTTTTTCTTTACGACAGTCTACGCTAACCCGCATGAGGCTCAGAAAAAAAATTTGTGGGAGAAACTTAAAGGTATCTCTGCCAGTATGCAGGAGTCTTGGATTTTAGCAGGAGATTTCAACGATATTGATGCTAGTTCTGAAAAACAAGGTGGTCTCCAAGCTTCTCAAAGTTGATGCAGCACATTTCGTAACAGGATCCAAAGCTGTAAGCTTGATGATTTAGAAACGCATGGTCCAATGTTTAGGTGGTGTGGTCCTTACTTTCATGGAGGGCAACGAATTTACGAGAAACTTGATCGTGCCCTTAGTAATGATAGATGGAGATGTAGTTACCTGGATGCATACATAAAAGTTTAGGCTCGTGTTGAGTTCTCGAATCACCATCCTATTCTCATAGTGCCAACTTTTACTATCAATGCTAGAAAAGAGAAAACCTTTAGATTTGAGAATGCTTGGCTCCTCAAAGAAACGTACCACGATATGATTAAGCAAGTCTGGAACAATGAGGACAATTTCCTACAAAACATTAGCCATACCGGAGAAGGAATCAAAGAGTGGAATTATGAAACTTTTGATGAAGTAAGACGAAGGAAAGCTGGAACTATGCGTCGGTTGGAAGGCATTCAAAGAAAGCTCCAACAGAACCATAATTATGGAGGTATGAAAATAATAGAAGCTAAGCTACAATAAGAGTTAAGCATTATCTTGAAGCAAGAAGAGCTTCTGTGGTTTCAAAGGGCTAAAACCAATTGGTTGGCAGATGGAGACCGTAATACTCGGTATTATCATATGAAAGTAATTATGAGAAGAAAGAGAAATAAGATTTTAATGCTGAAAGATGATGAAGGAAATTGGGTGGAGGACCATAATGCGTTGGAGCAGCTGGTTACGAATTATTTCAAAACCATGTTTGATAGCAATACTTTTTGTTGCCAATGGTCCCAAACTGAGATATCGTATTCGAAGATTAATGCTGATATAGTGCATAGCTTGGCTGAAGATATTAAGGCAAAGGAAGTAAAAAAATCCTTATTTGCTATGAAACCGTGGAAGGCGCCTGGCCCCAATGGTTTTCAAGATGGTTTTATCAGAAAGATTGGGAGACCGTAGGTACGAATGTTTGTGAGTTTGTCAAGAATGTATGGAATAACCCGAGTATTATCAATGATGTGAACAAAACTGATATTTGCTTGATTCCAAAGGTGATTCAGCCACAAGTGGTCGATCAATTCCGACCAATTTCTCTCTGCAATACCATATACAAGGTTGTTACAAAAGTGATCGTTGATAGGCTTAAGCCTCATATGCAGTACCTTGTTTCCCCGTTTCAAACAGGATTTGTCCCTGGGAGATCAATACACGAGAACATCATCGTCACCACTGAAGCAATGCATAGTATGGCTAAAAAGAAGGGTAAAAAAAAGGATATTTTTCTATTAAGATCGATCTTGCTAAGGCCTATGAAAAGATCAATTGGGAGTTCATCTGGCGAGTTCTTACTAAGATAGGATTACCAGACAACATGATAAATATTATTATGCACGGTGTTACGAGCGTCGAGACCAATATTAATTGGAATGGCAGCAGAAGCGATTTCTGTCGTCCCAAGCGTGGCATCCGTCAAGGAGACCCCATGTCACTGCACCTTTTTGTGTTATGTATGGACAAATTATCTCACATTATTGAGCAGAAAGTTCATCAGAGGAAATGGAGAGGCGTGCAACTGGGTACGAAAGGGTTGCGGATCTCCCACCTTATGTTTGTCGACGATCTCCTGTTGCATGGAGAAGCGAATGAGAGGCAAATGAATTGTGTGATTAAGTCTCTCGATACTTTTTGTAAGCTTTCAGGTAAAGAAGTAAGTAGAGAGAAATCTAGTATTCTTTTCTCTGCGAACGTGAAAAGAAGCTTGAGGGTGAAACTGGTACATTTGTCTGGCTATCGTGAGACAAGTAATTTTGGTAAATATCTTGGCGTCCCGTTGAGTGGGAAAAACCTGAAGCGGCAAGATTAAAACTATATTGTTGAGCAGATTTTTGCCATATTAGCTAACTGGAAAGTGAGGAACCTTTCTATGGCGGGTAGAATAACCCTTACGAAGACCGTCATAGAGGCAATCCCTACCTACCCTATGATGACCAACATCCTTCCGAAGGCCTGCATAAAGGAGATCCAGCGCCTGCAACATAATTTTGTTTGGAGAGATACTGAAGTTAAAAAGAAAATGCATGCAATCAATTGGGAAACAATTATCCGTAGCAAGGAAAATGGTGGCCTGGGCCTTCAAAATCTTGAGAACATGAACCAAGCTTGTATTATGAAGCTTAGTTGGAAAGTGATGAACAATGGTACAGACCTTTGGTGTAATATTCTTCGAAGTAAGTATCAGATGGAGAGCCTTAGAGAAAATATTTGTAGTAAGAATTCTGACTCTCATATCTGGCGAGCTATAGTGAAGTACATACCGAATATGCTGGAATCTAATGTGTGGAGGATGGAAATGGAGTCAATATCCATGCTTGGAATGATTGTTGGATTGGCATGGGCAGGAAGATTATAGACTATCATGTGGATATCCCGAGTAAGCTGCAAAATGCGAGGGTGTGCGATTTAATCGATGAAGAGGGGGATTTGAACTGGGGCTGATGAATGACTGGTTGCCTACTAATCTCCGATATGCGATTCAAGCTATCTTACCTCCAATGGACCCAGAAGAGAGAGATACCATTCGTTATGGTGGAACTATGAAGGGTGAATTTTCTGTTGAGAATGCCTATAGAGAATTGCAGCATGACACAGTTGAAGGAAGTGATGTTATATGGAAGGATATTTGGTGCTTGCAGGTAGGGTGGGAATAGGCCAGGCCGGCCTACAGGGGCCTATGGCCTAGCCTACTTAAGGCCAGGCCAGGTCTATTTGATAAAAAGGCCAGGCTTGGGCTTTTTTAAAAGCCTATTTAATAAAATAGGTCAGGCCTAGGCTATTAAAAAAGCCTATAAAGCCTTGTAGGCCGGCCTATATTTTCATATATATTAAAATTAGTCTAAATAGTTTGGCCTATATATGCATATATATTAGAAAAAGTGTTAAATAGATTGCTTTTAATATATATATATATATATATATATATATATATATATATATATATATATATATATATATATATATATATATATATATATATATATATATATATATATATATATATATATATATATATATATTAGAAAAAATGATAAGTAGGTCGATCTAAATGTTCATATATATGTGACCTATTAGGCTTCTTAAGTAATATGAATTAATTGAAAATATTAATAAGAAAGAGGCTTTTAAATAGGCTTTCAGGCCAGGCCAGGCTTTTAAAAAGGCCAGGCCAGACTGAAAAAACAAGCCTATAGTAGGCCATAGGCCAGGCTCAGGCCTTGTAAGTTTATCGTAAGCCAGGCCCAGGCCTTATAAAGCCTAGCCTAGCCTAGCCTATTCCCACCCCTAGTTGCAGGTCCCGGAGTGTGTCCCGAACTATAGTAAAAGTATATGTGGTATCGGTGATGTTGCTTGTGAGAAATGCGGTAGTGTTTACGAATCTGCTTTGCATACTGTCAGGGACTGCAGAGTGGTGCAACAGATGTGGATTAATATTGTGCCAAGCGATTTAACTAATGTTTTCTTTGCAGGTGACTTGCAGGAGTGGATTAGAGTGAATATTAATTACCAAGGTGTAATTCAAGACTGGTGCGATACTTGGGCGATAGGTTGCCATGCTTGTTGGAATTGGAGAAACAAGGATATCCATATGGACAACCATTCAAGACCTCACAATCCTGATATCTTCATCATGGATAGAAAGCAGCAATACAACCTTGCAACTTCTATCCATCAGAATGTCGTGAGAAGACAGGCCAACATTGAACAAATCGCTTGGATTCCCCCGCAACCAGATTTCGTGAAAGTGAATGTCGATGGATCCTGTGGCAAAGATAGTTTATCAGGCTGCGGTAGTGTCATTCATGACAGTAGGGGTCACTGGCTTTGCGGTTTCTCCAAGCATATTGGATACTGCAACGCGTTCACAGCAGAGGTGTGGGCAATTTTTGAAGGCCTCAAACTAACCTTGGCTAGAGGACATGCGAATATTATAGTCAATATGGATGCGAGAAAGGTTATTGACGCAATTTTACGGGATGATAACAAAGGTACCTCTGACTCGGCGTTGATTCGGCAGATTAGGTTGCTTATGGGCAGCCACGAGGTGGTCATTTTAGAGCATACGTTTCGGGAAGCCAACTCCATAGCTGATAAGCTTGCTAGAGACGTGAAGCTGTTAAATAATGGACTACAATTCTTTGAAGAGGCTCCTAATCATTTCATGGTTCTTCTCCAAAAGAATGCTGCTGGGAGCTCTTTTGATAGAGTTGTTGAGTTTTAGTTTTTTTCGCTTTTGGGCTTAGGCCCTCCTTCTTATAAAAAAAAGGTCATGCTAACATGTGCGCTAACATGTGCCCTTAGGGCACATGTTAAAGATACTATAATTAGAAAATGTTAAATGTAATTAAATGCAGTAAAGTCATATTTAAAATTTTGATATATTGAATGCAAGTGTTCCAAAAAAATATTTCTATAAATATCTCATTATCTTGTGCCCTTGGGGCACATGTTAGCTTTTCCCTAAAAAAAATTATCAACAACCTTCAATAACAACATAAATCTTAAACGAACATCAATAACCATCATCTTCCCCATTCAACAACCTCTCGTGCATACAACAAAAATATACATTAAATCAAATTGAACAATCATCCACAACAAAAGCAGGACCAAAAATTCACAAAAATAATCTGCCGGAATCGCGAGCTTCTCCGACCAGAGACTTGCTGCCTCTGCACCGCCCCCCTCTGATGCACGCGTCTGCACCCTCTCACCTGCGCACCTCGTGCTCCGGACGCACCACGTCCTCACTGGCTTCCGCGCACCACCGTAGCCACCTCGCCGGATCTGAACGCATTTTAGGGTAGTTCTTTTTTTCTTTCTTGACTTGTATGATCCCTTTGTTGTTTGTATTGTGTGGGATTGGGAAAATTGAGCTTGGTTTGTTGTTTGTTTTGTTGATTTGAGAGAGAGAAATGGTTTGAGAAGAAAAAAAATGATGAGGAAGAAAAAGAAAGGAAACGTGATTACTAACTTGTTCTTTTTCTTTTTAATTAATTTACTTTTTTATATTTCTTTATAGCCCCGTGTCACTCAATGATTTTAGGGTGGATTTGAGACCAAATGTGGAAGGGGCGGCCGCCCCTTTCCCTTATCAATTTGGTTTTTTTTTAAGATTTTGTTTGCGAGTTTGAAGAAAAAGGAAAGACTTCTTAAAACGATTTTTAAAAAATATATAAGAAAATATTTAATATTTTTTGAAAAAATGATTTTGTATAAAATAATAAAATAATGTTTATCATTATTATATTTTTAACTTTTAGAATATTGTAACAACATAATAATATAATTTTTAGAATACTATAACAAATATTTGGAAAATTTATGTAAGCCCTCCAAAACTCCCAAAACCTTCATTCAATACAAATTTCAAATTCTCATACAAATTTCAAATTTCCCCAAATTAGAGATTTTTTCGTGTTACGAATAAAAGTTAATCCTAAAAAATCCTCCAAACCAAAATCTTTATATTCTTTTCAACCAATTATTTGTATTTTTCAAAATTCTTCCCTTCATTCCCCTCCAAATACACAAACAAAATCTAGGATTTAAGGGGGTCTGCGTTCTTGTTTGCACCCCTAAATTAGGATTAGAGCTCCTCTGGTCTTTATTTTTTAATTGTTTAATTAATTAATTATTAAATCTATAATATAAGAAAACTCTATCTTTTTGAAGAGTTCCTCTCATGCTGCCAAGTGGCTTATTCTGAGAGTAGGAAATGTTGCTTATGGATGCGCCACGTGGACTGTTCATTTATGAAGTTATGTTCTTCCATCTTCCACTATGAATGTGTTACATAATTAGCATTTGTGTGGTTCTGTCCATGCATCTTCCATTCTGCATAATTATGTGTTACATAATTAACATAATGAGGACTTTATCTTCTTCTGTCCATTCACCTTCTACATCAGTTATGTAATGAAGAGTTTGTAACTGCTACATTATACATAATGATTGTGTTATTTATAGCATTTGTGGCTTCCACTTTTCTATAGTATCAGACGATTTTTACTTTGCTGCTTGTGCTAACTGGCTGTAAGATATGGCATGACCATTGGCGAAAATCTGTGACATCAACGATAGCAAAGAACTTTGGAAAGTTTCTGTTCGAGTGCACCACAAATGGAAGGTTGTTTCGAACAAGAGGGAGCATTTTGAGATGATTTGATGAGTTTTTTTCTTATATTCTATTATTTTGGTCTTATGTTATTTAGATAAGATGGTGGAATGAGATCAAGCAACATCAGAACAAACCAACTGACATATTGGTTTGATTTTCTACATTTATGTACTTTGATAGAGTTTTCATCAAAACTCATCCGAACAAGGCAAAAACTGCCATCAGTGTTTTCAAATCATTAGTTTTATTTGATTTCTGTCATTTTTGTAAGTACAATTGTAGAGTACGAGTACGTATGAAGTAGAAGTTAATACAAATGTAAGCATAATTTTTGTAATCAGAGTGCAATTAATTTTTGTAATAGGTTGAAAAGAGAATAGATAAATTATACAGTGATAAATGTGATGATTGTATGTGTTTCATTGACGTGGTTTGTATGTTACTGTTTTGGTTTTAATGAGTTTTCATTTTCATTTTTTTATGTTGTTTTGATCTTATTGTTGAAAGGTTCCGTTGGTTTTCTACCTTAGAAATGATTCCACTTTTATAAATCTGGTCTTTCCAACTTTACTTTTGAACAGTTCGGTTATTCTGGAATTATAAGTCTTATCTTTTCAACTTTACTGTTGAACGGTTCTTCTGCAATTATAAATATGTCTTTTCAACTTTACTGTTGAACGGTACTTCCCGTTCTTCTCGAATTGAGTGATTTTGGGTCTTAGTTTTTGTTGATATATTTTTTTAATAGAATTTAAAGAAGAAAAAAAACTAAGAGTAAAAGAATAAATAAAATTTAATCCATTATATCTAATGAATTTTGATTTGTTTTTTGATTTGTTTTATTATTTCTATATATGTTAAAGATCAGAGACCATAATCACGATTTGATCATTAATAAACTATATATTTAATTAATTTCAAAATATTTATTTATAAAAATTTTAACCTAAATAAATTATATTGGACTTTAAATAAATAAAATAAAAAATATTCTCTACAAAATCCAAATCAAAAATAAGAAAAGTGAAAATAAGAAAAATAAACGGAAAAAGAGGTATTGCTTTTATGTTATTATTCAAGTCATTTAAATTATAAAGAAGATAGACATAAAATATAATTTTTTGTTTCTGTTGAGTTGAGAATTCTATTTGTAAAATAATTATTATTGCTACATTAAAGTCTAAAATGGATAAATATTTATCAATTTGATTTTTCAAAAATATTTAAAATAAATTAAGTAAATATATATTACAATAACTTAAGGAAACAATATAATAAAAAAAATAATAATGATTAAAATAAGAGAAAAATAGAATGTAATGTTTATTATTGATCTAAATATGAAAAAAAATGTTACTATTGAAATCTATGTCATTGAAATAATTATTTAATAAATATGTACTACTTATCTAAATACGAGAAAAATATTAAAATTGTCATGGTGAGGATATCCGATAGAGCAAAGATACGTTGAAATCTTGGACTGACCAATGAAGGGGAGACACAACATATTTTTATGAGTGGATGGAGATAAGATTGCAAATAACTTGCTATGATGTGTTATATTTTGATGAACAACTAATTATAAAATTTTAATTTTTATGTGTATTATTTAATAGTTATAGACGAAACAATAATATAATATGCAATTGATTTGTTTCCTTTTTTATTCTTTTTATTTTTAAATGATAATGAATTTTTTATTTTTTAATATTTTCTAATATCTACGATATATTTCATTTTTCTACTTTAAAAATATTAAATGTTACATTCAATTAAAAATAAATTATAAAACATTATATAAAAAATGATTTTATATAAAAAACTAAATATAGAAAATGTTATTTTTCTAAACGGGAAACAAATGTTTTTATAAAAATAGTGATCCAGATATTATTTATATACAAAACAAACTTATAGACACGTGTTTTGTTATTCAGCTAACATTTCAACTTCTATATAATGCTTATTTATATATACTCTAATTTTTTTAAAAATAACTATATTAGTTATAAAATAAAAATTTAACATATTAGTTATAAAAAAAATTAGTTACAATTATTTAAATTAATTATCATAAATATTACTCTAATTTTTATTTTATATTTCTTAATATGTATTTATATTATATTATTTAAACTATATAAATATGATATATTAAGAGTTATAAATACTTATTTATTTAATTCTCCCCGCCCTTTTTTTAGACATAACACCGACTTTTTACCCCCACTTAATTTTTTGGCAATGAAAATCAAGTTTAAAAGTCATCAAGTTATACCTCATATTTTTTAATAAATATTTCATTTTGAGGAAAGGAAAAGTCAATCATATTAATTTTAATCAATTGTTGTTTTACATAATTAATTCTAATCAATCATATTAAATAATTGGCATAATTTTTTAAGGAAACATTTATCAATTAATAGCATTAAATTATAGAATTAAATATATTTTTAATCTTCTAAATATACAAATTGAATTAATATTATCTTCAATTTTCAAAAATATTAAATTACTCAATTAATTTTAAACAATTATAGTAAATATTTATTTTTAGTAAATAGTTATTTCTCTACAATACTATTCCATTCATACACAACTTACCTTATGTTTTTTATTAGTGTTGTTTAGTGACGAGTATAAAGTATGGTATTGTTTTGTTTCGTTTAGTTTTTGATATGATTATAAAGTATAGTATTGTGATCTATAATAAATACATAAATAATGTATGAATTAAATAATATCAAAATTATATGATAATATGAAATATTTTTAATTATTTTGTTATCATTAATCATTGAATATTAAGGACAACATAACGTTACTTATAAAAATACTGAGAATAGTAACGGAAACATGAAGTTATTGATCAAAATATTGAATAATAACGGAAACATGAATTTACTAATAACGGGAACATGAAGTTACTGATAAAAATATTGAATATTAACAAATATTGAATATTAACAGGAATATGAAGTTAGCGATCAAAATATTAATATTAGCGGAAACATGAAGTTATCGGTAAAAATATTGTATATTAACGGAAACATGAAGTTATTGATCAAACTATTGAACATTAACGGGAACATGGAGTTATCAATTAAAATATTAAATATTAACGGTAAGCAATGTTAATACGTTGAAAGTAAATGTGACTAAGTTTATATTGCATTGGACAATCGATATTGTATATTCTTTATTGATCTTTCCAATTTTTATTGCATATTAACAAAATAACATTTCATTATTCTATTCTTTATCAATTTCATTTTTAATTTTATTATGTATCTTTGCTGAACGAATTGTATCATAATAATAATTACATCAATTTCTTTTTAAAAAAATATAATATTGAACAAAATAAGCAAGAACATGAAGTTATTAATCAAAATATTTTTATAAGGCAGGATGTCCTTGCAGCTGTTCAGGAATTCTTTGATACAGGAGTTTTGTACAAGCCCTTCAACAGTACTATAGTAACACTCATCCCAAAGGTTGATTCTCCTAAAGGAATTAAGGACTATAGGCCAATAGCAGGTTGCACAACTTTCTATAAGATTTTGTCTAGAATTATGACAGACAGATTGGGGAAAGTTCTACCTAGCATCATCAACCAATCACAAGCTGCTTTTGTGCCTCAACAGAATATCCATAATCACATTCTTTTGGCATATGAGTTACTTAAGGGGTATAAGCAGAAGAATGGCACTCCAAGGATTATGATGCAGATTGATTTGCAAAAAGCGTACGATATGGTTAACTGGCATGCACTGGAGAGTATATTAAAGGAGATAGGGATCCCTAGACAGTTCATTGGATGGATCATGGCTAGTGTATGCACTGTGTCATATAAATTCAATGTTAATGGGGAGCACACTAAATTCTTGAAAGCTAACAGGGGTATACGTCAGGGAGATCCCATCTCACCTATGTTGTTTGTGATCATAATGGAGTATATGCATAGACTGATGGCCAAGATGCAGACCAATCCAGAGTTCCACCACCATGCACAATGCAAGAAGCTTAGCCTCACAAACCTTATTTTTGCTGATGATGTATTGTTGTTTTGCAGAGGAGACAAAAGATCTGTGGAGCTTATGCAGGGAGCTTTCACCACATTCACTAAATCTACTGGGCTCATTGCAAATGCTAACAAAAGTCGAATGTACTTTGGAGGCATAACTGAAGGGATGAAACAAGAGATGCTTCGGATGACTGGGTTCACTGAGGGTGAACTGCCTGTAAGATATCTGGGTGTGCCACTTACAAGCAGAAAGCTGAATGTCCAAAACTACATGCCTCTAATTGAGAAGATTCTTGGGAGAATGCACCACTGGACGACTAAACTGCTCAGTTATGCTGGCAGAATTTAGTTAGTGAAGAGTGTAACACGAGCCATTGCACAATATTGGATGCAATGCTTTCCCATACCGAAAGCTGTTATTAAGAAGATTGAAGATATTTGCAGGCGGTTCGTTTGGACTGGGAACACTGAGGTCAAGAGCAGAAAATGCCCTGTTGCATGGAATAGAGTCTGCAGCAGGTATAAGCAAGGTGGGTTGCAAATTATGAACCTGTATTGGTGGAACTGTGCTCTCCTTATGAAGTGTTTATGGAACATTAGCGAAAAGGCTGATAATCTATGGGTTCGATGGATTAACTGTCATTACTTAAAGGGCATGGATGTCATGGATTATGATATAAAAAATAGTAATAGCTGGATGTTTAAGGGTATCCTGAAACAAAGGGAGTATATGATGAATATGATGCAGAATTGGAATGAGGCCAAGGCAAAGCGTAGATTCGTAACCACGAAATTCTACAATTGTCTAAACTCTGATGGCAGCAATGTGTCCTGGGCCAATGTGATACAGAATAATAAAGCTCAACCTAGGGCTATTGTGTGTTTGTGGATGGCTTGCCATATGAGGCTTCCGACTAGAGATAGATTGAAACGGTTTGGGATGTTGCAGGAGAGTGTGTGTCTTTTATGTCATGCTGAGGAAGAATCACACAATCACCTTTTCTTTGAGTGCAGAAAAACTGAAGTTGTTTGGCAGAGCATTCTTAACTGGATAGAGGTGGATCATAAACCCCTTAAGTGGGAGGATGAACTCCTTTGGATCACTGCAGTAACTAGGGGGAAGGGTTGGAGAGCTATGGTAGTTAAAGTGGGTATAACTGAGACCATTTATAGCATTTGGAGATTGAGAAATGATACATGTTTTAAGAATAATGTGGATAATACGAATATAGTGGATAGAATTAAGGACAGTATAGTTTACAGATTGTGGAACATTAGGAAGTTTAGACAACATGTAGCTCGTATTATGATGTAATGTTGTCCGTGTCTTTCTAGATGGTTGGATCGTGTGTGATCACCATGGGCTTGTATAGTTTTTTGAATTAATATCAATAATATATTCTTTGATTCAAAAAAAAATTAATCAAAATATTGAATATTAACGGGAACATGAAGTTACTGAATAAAATATTGAATATTAACGAGAACATGAATTACTGATCAAAATATTGAATATTAACGGGAACATGAAGTTACTGATCGAAATATTGAACATTAACGGGAACATGAAGTTACTGATCAAAATATTGAATATTAAAACAAATGAGCGTACCACACTGGTCCCCGTGCGAATGCACGAATATCCCGTTAATATTTAAAATATTGAATATTAACGGGAGCACGGAGTTATTAATTAAAATATTGAATATTAACGGAAGACAAAGTTACTTATCAAAATTTTTAATATAATCGGAAACATTAAGTTACTGATCCAAATTTTGAATATTAACCGGAACACAAAGTTATTTTTCAAAATAATAAATATTAACGGGAACACTGAGTTATTGACAAAATATTGAATATTAACGAGAACACGAAGTTAGTGATAATTGTTTTAAATATAAACGGAATATGAAGTTACTGATAAATTTTTTCAATATTAACGACAACAAATTTGGAATATTAACGGGAACACGAAGTTATTGATTAAAATAATGAATATTAACAGGAACACGGAGTTATTGATCAAAATAAAGAATATTAACGGGAACATGAAGTTACTGATAAAAATATTGAATATTAACGGGAACAAGTTTGGAACATTAACGGGAATACGAAGTTACTGATCAAAATAATGAATATTAGTGGGAACATGAAGATACTGATCAAAATATTGAATATTAACGGGAACATGAAGTTACTGAATAAAATATTCAATATTAACGAGAACATGAATTATTGATAAACATATTAAATATTTACGGGAACATGAAGTTAATGATCGAAATATTGAATATTAACGGGAAAATAATTTTTATTCATGAAAATATCTCAAACTTTGCCCCAACCTATTAAAAAGAAATTTTTATATTTTACCCATCTGATTTTATGACATTTACCTCTAGAATAATATATATATTGAACAAAATAACACGGCCACAACGGGTACCCGTACGGACGCACGGGTATCACGCTAGTTAATGTTATATTAAAATAGTCAAGACTCCGTTTTTATCGAAATTATTTTCATGATCCGACTAAGGGTATTTGCATTTTCAAATCAAACACACTTTCTAAATTTAATCCAAGTCAATTTTTTCATACTTAAAACTTGGAGAAAAAAAGACGATAGGATGTACGTCAGCGTTGTCCTAAAATAATCGGACTCAATGTGCACACCTTGTTCAAAGCCAGTAATTTGTTTTTTGTCAAAATTTCTAAACTATAAAAATCAAATTGAAAAATATGATCGGATGCACATTTGCATTATCTTAGAATAATCGGACTCAAGGCGCACACCTTTTTTAAGGCCGATTGTTTGTCTTCTGCTTGCAAAAAGGGTGATCGGGTGTACATCCGCTTTATCCTCTACACTTTGTTTATATCCGATCATTCGTCCTCCACATAAAATCAACTCCAACTAATCAAATCCTTTTTTCTACCATAATGTAATCAAGTAAAAACATTTTTTCATTAAAAATCAACCAACGAACATTTGCTACTAAAAACTTCGTAGCTTTGAATTCCTCAGCGCACCTGAAAGTACGCATGATCAAAATACTTAAACATTTTAAGCTAACATATTTCCATAGCTAATTAAACGGTTTTCGTTGGATACAACAGATTCTCGTTTTTTAAAGGTTTGGTTGCGATGATATTTTCATTTTTTAAAGGATTTATCGACGTTTTCCTTTTTTAAGAATAAACTTCGGTGACGATTCTCGTTGATTTCAAACGTTCATGCGCTCCAAAAAAATTCGCACTGCGGCATCTTTGCATAAATCTTTTAGTCGTTAATGTTGTGTTAAACTTGTTTATGTCTTCATCTATGTTCATTAAAATTCAATTTCCACACAACATAGCTCACATGATAGATGACAACAATACGACCAACACCATCTGTTGAAAGTTGACACCAACTATAAAGGAACATGCATGGAACTTATTCTCCTGTTGTTTATTCCTTCAGCAAGTTGGTACGAGCCAGTTGGAATTACTTGGGCAACTCTTAACATTTTGTTGTAAAAGTACTTGGGAAGTTCAAAAGAACACCAAAAGCAACAATAGACTAATAATCAAGACTAACAAAGTATTAAGTATGATTCACACTTGCTATTCATGCTGCACCTTCATGACATGTCTAACAACTCCAAAAATTGACATCTATAATATAAGAAAATCCATTGTTCTGGAAATTCCTTTTTTGCCCTCCTTTACAATTTTGATTGACACATGGCTGCAGTTTTGAACATCCTTCCAATACTACACTTTTGGCTTCTTTTTGTTTGCTTCTTCTACTTCCTTCATGCCCCAACCTCTTAACGTGCACCACTTTCTTCTTTTTGCTTTTTTCCCTCGAGAAGACAATCTGCATCCATCCTTTCCCATCATATCACTACTTATCACACCTACTCTACTTCATCTTCCCCTCTCTCTTCAAACTTCTATTCTCCCACAAACTTCTATTCTCCTTCCACAAACTTCTTTGTCTCTCCACTGGAAAATCAAGCCCCGTTTCTCTACCATGGCCAGACCCTTCGAAAAGATTGCCGACATTAATGACACGAAAGATTTGTGGAAGGTGGCGGTTCGTGTGGAGCATAAATGGAGTGTTATTTCCAACAACAAAGAACACTTTGAAATGATTTTTGTCGACAAACATGTAAGGTTTAAACGTTGCATATTTGAACATGTATCCTTCGAATAATAGTTTTCGTTGTTGGTTTGACGTTGCTGCATATAGGATGTCTTAGGGTTTATTGTTGGATATATGTATAATAGTTTTCTGACTCATATACTATCTTTCACAGGGGTTTGATATCCATGTTGTTGTACCAACGATGTATGCGGCTGCATACAACGACAGATTTGAATTGGACCAAACGTATACTGTGTCGAACTTCAAAGTTGAGCCGAATAAGTTGGTGTTCAAACCTTCTGCCCACAGGTTTATGGTGAGGTTTACGGGAGGAACAACTGTTTCTGATGTTAACAAACATGAGATACAGCCAAAGAAACCCACGTTTACGACTTTTGCTGATATTATAACCGGGAAAATTCAAAAAGATATGCTTATTGGTAATATTTATGTTAATAATGTTTTTCTGATTTTTTTGGTCTGCATGCTTATCTATAATATAATATATGTGTTAATGATGTTTCTCTGATGTTTTTGATTTATATGTTTATCAGTTATCTATATGATAGATAGTGTTTCTCTGATGTGTTTTGTTTATATGTTTTTCGGTAGTCATGTTTTTCTGTTGATATATATGACTCTCAGACGTTATTGGTATCGTTGAAAGTATCGGGTATGCCCAGAAACATGGCGGAAGCAAGAAATTACAGGTTAACCTGATCCTTAGGGATGCAACGTATGTCTTTCCACCTTCAATGTTATCCTGAGTGTCTGTTTATGTATATGCAGTTTACTAACAACCATAATTTACCATGACCAACAACAATACAATCAATTGCACCCTTTGGGAAACTTATGCTGCTCAGTTCTTCAAGTTTGACGAAGAACGAGTTAATACGTCCGTGCCTACTGTTATTTTGCTTCAATATGCAAAAGTTAAAGAAGAAGGTTGGACTTTTAGTACTCTCTTATGCAATTCTATAATTGTAAATATATATTTATAGTCTTCTATTTAAAATGCAGGACAGTATCCGCTTTCGGTTACAAACACCTTCCATGTTACGAAACTACATATCAATGCAGATTTGCCACCCGTGAAACATTTCCTTGAAAGGTATCCTAAATACTTTGAGCACTTTCCTAAATAATAGTTTATGATTCCTCTTTTGCTGAATCACGAGTTTATGTTGCAGTATACCTAAGGACACTTTGATCGCGGTCTCTAGCCAGCTTAGCCTAAATTCACAGAACCTCTCCCGTTCCACGAATTCTGACAATTCTAGACAAACTCCAATGCAGAGATTGTTGTCTGGTGCTTTGGCTCTGCCTCTCAGTGAAATCAAGAAACTGAAACAGGTTTGGGGAAATCTTCATGGATATTAACTGATTTCCAAGTTCACTGCCACCTAATACGCTAATGCCCTTGCTACATTTTTTTAATGCAGATCTCTTTCTGCGCTACCGTTGCTGAAACCAGAAAACTTTTCACGTCTTCTTTTGGATGGTATTACCGAGCATGCCATGCGTGTCCTAAAGCTGCTCGTGGTGATAAACCTCCTTTCGAATGTGATAACAAGCATAAGACGGAGGCCGAAATTTACAGGTGAGTTTCCTGGGAAATGCTGTCGCATTCATGTTCATTACTTCCCATAAATATCTCTTTGTTCATCTTGGTCTTAATCCATTCTCCAGGTATAAAATTGAAATCAAAGCAGTGCATTTAGGCATACCTTGCAAATTCATCTTTTGGGACCGGGAATGTACGGATATATTGGAAATTTCTGCTGCTCAAATGCGGGATACAATGATACAGGTTCATTACTTATATCATTCTATTCATAGATTGCTTGGTAATCAACATTTGTTTGACCAACGATAAAATTTTGTTGCAAAGGCTGGAATCACTGATCCTCTGGACTTCCCATTAGCTCTTGATAAGATGCTTAACTTGGAGATGGCTTTTAGAGTTAAATGGCAGCCAAGCTGGGACTCTTGCTCCGTTGTTATGCTCCTTCAAGATAAAGTCTTCGACAAACAATTAAAGGCTCCGTGGGAACATACACAGGTATTGCGTTGTCGACTTATCGCACGGGTTATTTGATTTACAATTCCCACAATCTTGCTGATGTCTAATATCTTATTGACAGAAGGTGTCCACTTCTCAACCCTCCGTAACACCGTCAGTAGAGCAGGTATCACCATGCCTTCGTAATAAATTTATTAGTACTTCTACATATTGCGCTTCAGAATCTGTTTGCATATCTGACCAAAAAAATGCCGTACCTTTAATGTAGATTAAAGAGAGCGTCGATGAGGCAAAAACTGATGCTGCAGAAGAGTGTGAAATTGTTACGGTATTCATCGAATAACTGAATTTGTGGAAATCATTCGAACTTCGAGGTAACTGAAAATAACACTTGCGATTTTGTGATTACAGGATGTAGAAATTACATCCAAGCACAATCCTGATCCGGTCACACCCACTGCAAAGAGGCATATTGGTGATGGCTCAAGCGAATCAACGACCGTTGCTGGGATGTGTGACGGAGAGCTGTCGTCAACAAAAAATCATCAAACTGGAGAAGAATAATTGAAGAACATTTGAAGGATATTTCAGGACTTTTCATCTTTTGCTGTCTTTGCCATTTTGCTTTTGTAATATTTTGGATCCATCTTTTGACATGTACTTTAGGATCATTGTTCACCAATGCAACATGACAATCCTGCTTATATATATATATTAAGTTTTCTTCCAGACCATATTTAAATAGCTAAAGATTATCAATTTTTTTGTGTGTCTGTATTAGGCATGTCGTATCAGCATGTTTTCAAAACAATTATAAAAGAAATTACTCATGTCGTGGACAGACTATCAACCATACTTTTCTTAGTGGTTTCAGCAACATGATTTCTATGTTTAGAGCCTGCATGCAATCAAGTGTGGTTGCTACCCACCCCGTGCATGCTCCTACAAACTAATAAAGTAACAGTTCTATATCTGTGTTTACAATTTTATACAAAATTGGCCTGCGTGGCTGTCCACCAAATGTGCTATTTATTTACTTTTTTTAAGTCCAACCACAGTGGTATCTATAGAATAATAGCTCAACCAATATAGACAATATACACCATATGGGAAACATGCTTGATAGTAAACAAAAAGGAAAAACTTTTCTTCATCCAACACTTTTTTGTTTTCCAATCCAAATACATATGCCACGCAACCCAGCCTTCTTATTTCTATGATGATGAACTACCTAGGTACCTACAGTAGCCCGACTGCACATCATGTAGTCTGAACCAAATCTCAATCATCAACACTGCAGGTAACACCATACTTTACACCCCTCCCATTTCCCAATAAAAAGTTATAACCATTGCTTGATTATAACTGGATGTTAAATTAGCACTTACAGATTGACTGTACAACTTTATTTATACAAGGACCTGTTTTTATATTATATATTTAAACTTTCCAAATTTCAAACAACCACTCTTTTCAAAACTTTTTTCAACTAGCGGGAAAACATCAAATTTTAAAACTTACCCTCTATTTTTGGGGATATTTGTACAGACAATATCACTTTAGCTATTTACAGATCATTGGATCCCAACACCTATTATGAACTGTTGGAGTTGGTACACCATGTGCTTTTTGAACCCATTCATCTACTTAATATTCAAATTTTAGTTTGATACAACCTTCTGCATAAACTATTACCACATTCCCTGTGTAGTTATTGTGAACAATAATTCCATTTTGTTTTTCCCTCCTGTCTGCTAAACCGGTTCCTGTCAACCATGGAGTCCGATTCTACAACAAACAACGTTGATCATTATTATGTTGCCAGGCGTAGGAGAAGACTAATATTATCGTCAAGGAGGCGCTCACGTCATGGTGTACACACTCAATGTCCTATCATCCCGGTGCATCCGAGCAGTAGTACGATTCCAAACTTGCATTCTGTGGATGATGTTGTACCAAACTTATCTTCGGGACAAAACCACTCATACGAAACCCCTATGACCAGTACTTATCAAGGCTTAGAAAATTCCGTTTACGCGTCAATGGCCAGAAAGAAGAGAAGAATAACATTGTCCAACAAGAGGACTACACCTAATAATGTAAACAAGGAAAATATCTGCCTGACCGGAGAATCTGTTTTAACAAGTATTCAAACACCGTCTTCCGGTTTGCGTTTACCGCTTACATGTAATCTTTCTAACTTCATGCACACAGCCCCGTCCTAGAGACATGCACCTCAACCTATATCTCATAAAAAACCCAGGTTACATTGGAATTCTGGAAATAACTTACTTGCCAGCTTCAACCAAACTGAGACACCTATTTGCAACACTGACCAGCCATCTACTTCTGAAGCACCTGCCATCAATCATGCCACGCCTTCCAATTTGACCCCAACAGCTCATTATTCAAATGATGCAAATTCTGATTCTCAAGATGATTTGAACATCTGTAGTGGTTCTGATGCTGATGAACAGGTTGATAATGAACCTTCAGTTGATTCTCATCTCGAAGGTATATGTGCCTACCAATCAATTATTAGTTTCTTTGTAATATTTTGACTAATTATGAATTTGATCCTAATGATGTTCGACAATCCAGAATACTCTGATGTAGGAGATCGAGCTTGGGAATGTCCTTCATGTCACGCATCTATGTGGTACCAAGAACGCATAGGCAATACAAGGCATACCACTGTTCCAAAGTTCACACGGTGCTGCAGAAGTGGAAAAGTTGTTCTTCCGCTGTTGAACGATCCTCCGCGGGCGCTTCAACATCTTCTACATAATGGAAGTCGTGCAGACAGTAAAAACTACCAAACCAACATTCAAACTTACAATGCTATGTTTTCCTTCACTTCACCTGGAATGAAATTTGACAATACTGTTGCGGATGGAGGAGGGCCGCCGACTTTAAGACTGCACGATCAGACCTGTCATAGAATAGGTACATTAATCCCGGAAGATGGAAGACCGCAATATGAGCAACTATATATTTATCACACAAACAATGAAGTTGATAACCGGCTGAAGTGTTTCGGGTATTTATACTTATGCATATATGATCATTGCTTTGATTTTCACTGTATCACCGCACTAACATTCCTTTGTTGAAATTTACATGCAGCGACAGCCCAGTTATCAAGAGGGATATTGTCTCGACTCTGCAAGTTATGTTAGACGAATGCAATCCACATGCAAAGGCTTTTCGGATGGCGAGAGATCTGTTGAAAGCCAACGCTTTCTTGGACTTGAAGCTACGCCTAATCAGCGATAGACACGAAGATGGACGTGTTTACAACAGACCGACTGTCTCAGAGGTTGCTGCTCTTATTGTTGGCGATATCGATCCTAACACCCCAAGAGACATTATCCTTCACGCTCGTGATGGACACTTGCAGAAAATTGATGAGTTTCATCCGGCTTATTTGGCTTACCAATATCCTTTAATATTTGTTTATGGCGAGGATGGATACAGGAAAGATATTCTTCACAGATATGAGCATGAAGAAGAGGTTACCAGAAAAATCGTCAATCCATCAGAGATTGGCTATCATTCCGATTACAGGAACGTCGTTCAGAGGCAAAGACATTACTTCATTCAAGAAGGCTATTTCAGCAGTTTTTAGTGGATGGGTTTGCAATGATGGAGTCAGAACGACTCAATTGGCTGAGGAGTAATCAGTCCAAACTAAGAGTTGGGAAATATAACCAATTACAGGAAAAAACTCGCGGTAACCAATCAAATCCAGCGTCTAAGAGGGGAAAACGTGTTGTTTTGCCATCAACTTTTGTAGGCAGCAAAAGATACATGGATCAACTTTATTTCGATGGTATGGCCATTTCAAGCAAATTAGGATTCCCAGATTTATTCGTTACTTTTACTTGCAATCCTGCATGGCCAGAGATAACACGTGCACTCGCCGGCACTTCATTGAAGGCTCATGATAGACCGGATTTGGTTACGAAAGTTTTCAAAATTAAATTCAACGAGCTAATGAATGATATAACCAGACGCCAAGTCCTCGGCAAGGTAATCTCATGTAAGTATTCCTGCCTGAGCTTCCATCTATAAATATTCACAATGTTAACTAATTATTTTTAACAATTATTACCTTCTGAATTATGTCGCAGTTATGTACACGATTGAATTCCAGAAAAGAGGGTTGCCGCATGCTCACATTTTGGTTTTTTTAAGTCCTCAAAGCAAATATCCAACACCCTCTGACATTGATAAAATCATTTCTGCCGAGATTCCTGACCCTGCTGTTCATCCGGTTTTATACGACTTGGTCTCAGCGCACATGATGCACAGACCTTGTGGTCCATCGCGCATGAAGTCTCAGTGCATGAAGAATAGAAAATGCTCTAAATACTTCCCAAAAAAGTACCAAGAGGAAACCGTTGTTGATTTAGATGGTTATCCCCTATATAGGAGAAGATCTAATTCCCATGTTATAAATAAGAATGGTGTCGATTTGGAAAACCGTCATGTTGTGCCTTACAATACAAGATTTCTTTTGAAGTACCGCGCACATATTAACATGGAATGGTGTAACCAAATTACATCTATCAAATATCTTTTTAAGTACATACACAAAGGATTTGATCGAATAACAGCAACGATTTCATCTTCAAACTCCACATCAGGAAGTGACAAAGAGCCTGTTGATGAGATTAAACAATATCTAGATTGTAGGTATGTCTCCCCAAGTGAAGCGTGTTGGAGAATTTACTCTTACAACATTCATGGTAGGAAACCAGCGGTGGAACGTATGTTTTATCACTTAGTAGGCGAAAAAGCTGTTTACTACCCTGATCACGCTAGAATGGAAAACATCTTAGAAAAGGCGAGTGTCACGGAATCAATGTTCACAGCTTGGTTGGCTGCTAACGTGAAATACGAAGATGCACGCGACCTGACCTATGGACAATTCGTCTCTAAATTTGTTTATGAAAAGAGAACCAGAACATGGAAACCTCGCAAGAAGGGCTTCACAATTGGCCGTTTGATATGGGTTCCACCCAGCACTGGAGAACTATTTTATTTGCGAATGATGTTGACTGTAGTGAAGGGACCATCATCGTACGAACAAATCCGCAAAGTTGGTGACACTCAATTCGATACTTTTAGGGATGCCTGCTTTGCAATGGGCTTCCTCGAAGACGATAGAGAATACATTGGGGCAATAAAGGAAGCGAGTGAGTGGGGTTCCGGTCATTTTCTCCGCAAACTTTTTGTAGTCATGCTTTTGTCCAGTGGTGTTAATAGGCCTGGTCATGTCTGGAGCGAATCATGGAAGCTATTATCTGATGGTCTGCTGCATGAACAGAGACTCTTGGCTCATAACACAGGTTGTATATATATGTATATATATATATATATATTTGTGTGTGTGTGTGTGTATGTCTAATAATAACCTCATTTTTACATTTGTATGCATAATAATAAATAATCTAACCTGGTAGTACACCAGCCATCATAAGCATCATGTGTAATTATACATCAATGTGCTCTGTTTCAGGCTACAATGTTGTGTTCAGTGTTATTCATTTCTGCACTGACTTTGCTTCTTAATTCAATCTGCTCAGAGTTGACTCTCACTGAAGAGCAGTTAATGAATTTGACTTTAACTGAGATTGAAAAACTCCTTCAATCTAATCGACGCAGTCTCAAGGATTTTAAACCGATTCCATATCCGGACGGGTATGTTCTACAACAATTGGGCAACAAATTGATATAGGATGAACGAAGTTATGATGTTTCTGCAATGACCTCGGAATACACAGGACTTTTCAATGCTCTGACAGGTTGCTGCATGTGATTATTCTTTAAATTATAAAATGCCATAATTTTATTGCATACCTACTAATCTTCTTGCCTTTGTTTAGATGAACAAAGGACAATCTTTGACACAATTATGTCGTCTGTCCGTGCTCAGAAAGGTGGTGTCTTCTTCCTGCATGGGTACGGGGGAACCGGTAAAACGTATATGTGGCGAACACTTGCAAGTGCTTTGAGGTCAAAACATGATATATGTTTAACCGTCGCAACGAGTGGAATTGCTTCGCTGTTATTGCCCGGAGGTAGAACTGCACACTCTAAATTCAAGATACCCGTTCCAACAATGGATAACTCTACGTGCAAAATCGAGTACGATGATGATGTTGCAGAACTTCTAAGGCAGACAAAGCTTATTATATGGGATGAAGCACCCATGGCACACAAACATGCATTCGAAGCACTCGATCGAACTTTGAAGGATGTAATGCGTACGTATGGTAATTCAAAGGACGTCTTTGGTGGGAAGGTAGTTGTCTTCGGCGGTGATTTTAGACAGATTTTTCCTGTTGTGCCCAGAGGGAGTCGTTCAGATATCGTACACGCAGCCATTAATGCCTCTTATATATGGCGTGATGTACAAGTGTTAACCTTAACGCAAAATATGCGCCTTCAGAGCGGGCCAAATGATCATGAAAAGAAAGAAATTGCAGAATTTTCAAAATGGCTATTGAAGATAGGTGAAGGGAAACTATCTGAGCCAAATGATGGATTTGCTGACATTGAATTGCCACCGGAACTGTTAATTACAGATTATGACGACCCTGTTGTTGCCATTGTCAACAATACGTACCCGGATTTTAAAAAAAATACCAGTCAAATGACTACCTCAAAAGTCGCGCCATACTCGCTTCTACATTAGAAGTTGTTGATCAAATTAACAATCATGTTCTTGATTTGATGCCAGGTTGTATTACTCTTCCCCTGACTTCTAAGTCTCTACTAATTTAATTAAATTCACTAACAGACCTTTTTTGTTTTTGTGTTAGGGGATATCAAAGATTATTACAGCTCAAATACGGTTGATAAGTCCGAGATCCATGACACCAACGTAGTTGATATCCTAACACCCGAGTTTCTCAGCTCCCTAACCACTTCGGGATTACCAAACCATCACATTAAATTGAAGGTTGGAACACCGGTTATGCTTATGCGGAACATCGATCAATCTGAGGGTTTGTGTAACGGCACCCGGGTAATGATAACTAAGATGGCCAACCATGTCATCGAAGCAAGGGTAATGGTCGGAAAAGGTTATGGTAACTTGGTGTACATCCCTCGAATGGATATGTCACCTTCACAATCCCCATGGCCTTTCAAACTTAAACGGCGTCAATTTCCAATAGTGGTTTCGTATGCAATGACGATCAACAAGTCTCAAGGACAGTCTCTAGATACAGTGGGACTTTACTTGCCACGAGACGTATTCACTCATGGGCAAATATATGTTGCAATATCTAGGGTCACAACAAAAGAAGGGATAAAAATATTGGTATACGATGAACACGATAAGTTAAAGTCTACAACTACCAATGTTGTTTACAAAGAAGTTTTCAACAATGTCTAAATGCAAGCACATTGATTCAGGTAATGCCTTCTGTTGAGGTCTCTGCCCATTTTATTATACAATCCTGACAATTCGAGGTATATATCGGTTTGCCAAAATGTATAATCCACATCGCATTTTTGCAGTCATTATAATAACTGCACAACTAACATACTGGAGTAATGTTCATTTTCTATTTTAAGTATCAACCTTCCTGTTATTTTTTTGGGTTAGTAACATTTCTGCTCCTTCACGTGATTTCAACAGGGAACCCGCTCAATTAACATCCATTGCAAGAGACTGATTGCTACTTCCTGTTGTAGTTTACAATTCAGCCATTTAGAGCTATCGTGGTAGTTTGGTTTTCTAAACCACTGATTTTATTAATTTCTGCAATTGCTGGGCACTGTAATATTGGACCATGAATATCACAATCAGATTTTTTGCGCATTTAAACATAAAAGGTATTGAAGTTACATACATTAGGTTCCCATGACATATCCAACAGTATGTTTTACGGGTACGGAAATAAATATACATAACACCTTCGGGTCTCCGAAGAAACATCAATTCTAAATAGAAGTCTATCACCGTTTTTGAAGTTATTCGCCCTGCAGAAATCATCCCATCCTTTGCCTAACTTCATGCGCAGAGGTGCTCCAAAATTTAACACCGACATCGACCAAGGCATCCCGTTGTCACCGCACAACACAATATATTCATATCCATGCTCGATTAGGAAAGTTGCAAAATCATCCTGCAATTTCTACAATCCAATGATTATTTAGTTGTTGTGAGTCTGTTATATCGTATGTCTACAAATATTAAAACATCCTAGCAAAGCTTATACTCAACTAATTTTGGCAAATCCACGCCCAGCGGTGGCAGTATGACGTCGAACGCATGTATGTCCTGGTGAAGAAGAAATCTACTGTGAAATCGTGGTAGATCCTGTGGTCTCACTGCCTCCTTGATTGATAAAATCCCATAGTTGTTGTTACCATAGTGTTGCACCCCAAAATTTGCCCTAATTATTTGAGCTATAAGTTAATAATGACATTTATTTCGTCATTCAAAAATGGAAGAAAAATAATAAAGAGTTTTCATGTGTTAAGGAAGTAAAGTGTGAAAAATGGTTTAAAACCGTGAAAGTACGAGAAAATTCATAAATACTATTTGGAAGGTGATACGAGTTAAGTTCCCGCGATGTCCTCATTGTTTCGACAAAATCTACAACTTTTGTGTTCGGCTCGGGAGCCAATTCTTTAAGGAAGGTCTTCAAATTGGCAAATTACTTGAGGTTTTTGCAGTGAGAAATAGTGCTGAATGTAGGGTTTTGCGCCTCGGAAAATTCATATCTCCTAATCCGCTCGCCGGATTCGCTTGAAAATTTAACTGGAGCTCCGTGGCATCATTACCAAGATTTCATATGTTCGGACCGAAGGCCAATTATGCATGGAAAATTCCCAGAATTTTAAGGATCGTCGTGTTGTTTCGGTAAAAAGTGTGTTTTCGAGCATGTCGCGCCGAGTTCAAAAATTCATAACTTCTTCGATTTTTATCGTATGAAGTCCATTCCGGCGGCATTCTCCCAGAAATTTCGTTAGCTTCGATTCTTCGTCACACATGCCTGTTCAGATTCTGAGCCGAAGATAAGGTTTTATCGAGTTCTTTGAGCGGTACTCACAAAATTTCGCACAGTCGCGCCAGATGAATCGACGTTTCTCGTCATTCAAACAGGCGTAATTTCTTCATCGCTTATCGGATCAAGACGATTCTCGCGGTGACGATTCACGAATTTGGTCATCTTCACAGTGGCATCGGTTTCGTTCCGAAATTTAGAGCCGAACCGAGTTTCCTTAAAAAACGAGCCAAAATAAGAGAATTAAGGGCGTTTTGGACATTTCACTATGTTCGCTATATAAGTCATTTTTCTTCAAAAATTCTCATAACTGGACTTCACCCAAAAAGATCAAAAACACTTTCTCTCAATTCTCTCTCAATTCTCTTGAATCAAAACCACAAATTACATAAAAACTTTCATCGATATTCATCAATTTTCTTCAAGATCAAGAACAACATGGATTGAAAATCAAAGTTCCGAGTTCGAAGTTCTTCTCCTCCTCTCTCCCTAGCTTGCGCGCCCCTCTCTCACTCTCCTTGGGATCCGCTTTTCGCTTCGCGTCGTGTTCGCATACGTGTCGTGTTCGTGTTCGCGCGTCGGTTTAGATCTTCATTCGGTAAGCTTTCTAATCATGAATTAAGTGCTTAATTGATGATCATTACATGAATTCAAGTTTAGATATACTTATTGTTCTTGTCTCAATGGATGTGTGATTGATCGATGAATTCGCGTATTGTTAATTGTGTTCATATGAATTGTGGCTAGAATTAATGTTTGTTCCATATAATTGATGCTCGTTGATGATGAATTACGCTATTTGTGTTCGAATCCATGGCTCGTTGGTGATCATGTGTGCAATATTGTTAACATTCATGCGTAAGTCTTGCGACACACTCCAAGTGTTCGTTTAAATGCTTGTGTATAATTTTTGCTTGATAATGGCCTCGTTTGATGCTTAGGTTATGACTTGAGTATAGTTGCTATAATTGATCATCTTCACGTGTGTTAATTCTTGCCGTTGGTGACGTATTGATGTGATTGTTGGTGTTAATACTTGTATCTTGTGTCGCACTCAAGGTGTTTGTGCCAATACATGTGTTGAAATCTTTTGCTTACTATTTGTTTTGGTAAGTGCTTAAATCATTACTTGAGATATTGTCATAGTTTGATTACCATTGTATGTGTTAATGCTCGTCACTTATGTTGCGTTTGCATAATTGTTGGTGATGATGTTTGAGTTGTGGTTTGGCTCTACGCGTCGCACTTTGTTTGGTTTGTGGTTGTTTGGCCTAATTGACGTGGGGATTCATGTCTATCTTTTGCCAATATGTTTCATTTGTGCTTAATCATTGAAATCGATATATGCTTGGTTTTGTTGCTTTGGTGCTTGATGATTGTTCGCTTATTGCTAATAGCATGCCTCACGTTGATACTTGACTCACATATTCTCTTGTGCCATCAATCTTTGCCTTGATACCGTGCCTTGTTTCCATGATCGTTTCACTATGTTTTGGTTGCGCTTTGAAGATGTGCATGATGTTTGCAAGTTGGTATTGGTTTAGATTGAGTGGGAATGGCTTCCAAGCCTTTAAAAATGATAAAATTTGGTTTTCCTACAGTGGAACTCGGTTCCCAAATTGGAGGAACCGGTTCCTACTCAATCTAAAGCGCTTTGGTTTTGGGCAGAATGCCCTGGAACCCGGTTCCCAGTTTGGGGGAACCGGTTCCTGCTGTGTTGTGTTGCTTTGGTTTTTGGGCAGAATGCCCTGGAACCCGGTTCCCAGTTTGGGGGAACCGGTTCCTGCTGTGTTCTGCTGGTTCGTGATTTGGGCAGAGTGCCCTGGAACCCGGTTCCCAGTTTGGGGGAACCGGTTCCTGTGTGTGTTTTTGTGCTGGAACCCGGGTTCCCATATAGGGGAACCGGTTCCCTTACTTGTTTTTGGTCCTTTTCTTTTCTAACTTCTTTCTTGCGTAACTTTTCACTCATAGCTTTGTTTTACATGTTCCTTATACCGTTGGAAAGCTTGAGAAGTGTACTATCTAGTTAAATGCTTGTTTCTCATTAATTTGTATTCCATTTATGTTTGATATCTCTTTGAGGTTTTGTGATTCATTTCATATTCATATTATTTGATCGTTTCCTTTCGCTTTATAATAAGAACGCAATTCCGATTGCGATGTTTGTTATCTCTAACTTGTGTGCTAGTGTGCAAGGCGTTTGGACGGTCACCGATTGATACTCATTGCTTGAGTGTTCCGCTTCACTTGCGGAATACGATTATATCTCATTGACTCGTATCGTGTTCTCGACTTGGAGACACGATCTTATCGCTTTATATCTGCTTGTTTGGTTTGCTTGTTACTCTTGCAGGTGTATCGTGATTATGCTCGACATGCGAGTCGACATTTGTGCGCTTTATGGCTAATCGGTGTGCTGACTATTTGCTTTTGCTTTGCTAGCTCGCTCGCGGGATTCTAGTTTCTTCGCTTTGCTTCGCTTTAGTTTACGGATCATCATCCGTTTGGTATTGATTCCGTTTCATTTTATCTTTTCTCGCACTTTATTGCTTTCCGCATCATCCTATAACATGAGAAGTAGGACCTAGACATGCATCTGGCCAAGTCCTCGAAAGAGGCTCTGTTCTTGTTGGTGTGTTTACATTTGTGCTTTGCGGCAGGGAGTCACGGTGTAATAAGTCCTATATGGCACTCCGTTAAGTCCTCATGGAAGGCATGCGGTCAAGGGTTCGTAATCAACCCCCGCCTAGTCTCATCGAGTCTGTTTGGTATGCGCACGCCTCGCGTTGCTCGCTTCCGAACGTGCAAAAGATCTTGTTATCGAGTATGTCAGGAAAAGGGTTCATGTAGCCGGACCCCCGCCTTTCCTATAGCTCGCGTCGCTTGACGTTGATGCTCGGTGTACGCACGCACCGTTTTCCTTTACGATCCGTGACGGCTTGGTTGCTGAGAGGGGTCCGCCCTCTTGTCTATGGCCCGATCATTTTCGCGAGGTCTAATGCTTGGTTGACTTGGGTTGAGCTGCTCCCCTTGGCTATGGCGGGACCGCCTTTCTACCACTCGGTCAGTACCGTTGGTTTGTTTGCTTTACGAGCGGATGCTCGTTTGTGTGCTCATTGTTTGCTTCCCTTTTCCCTCGTAGGTTGATAGTTTAGCTTAGACTTGTACCCTTTGTATGATAACATTAGGTAGCAAGCTTTCCCCCTTAGCTTAGGTCTTCCTCATGCATTCTTTAAAACACAAACCACACTCTTTGATTTTCTTTTCTTAAGAGCTTGTTATTTCTGCTCCATTCCCAGCATAAGTCTCCAAAGGTCGAGCAGCGGAGTGTGGATATAACTCGTTCACCTAAAAAACACAAAACAAACAGAAACTAGTTAGCCGAGCTACGGTAGCTCTGATTCTGCAAAACAGATACGTAGGCAGCGGGGTAGGGCCCGTGCGAGCATAATCCTTTCTTTTCCCTACATTCTGCATTCATCTTAGTCCAGATTAGCGTAGATTTGTTACACACCCATAGTTTTAGACACAAGCGTGGATACCATCGAGTACGATGGGCGTGAGGGGTGCTAACACCTTCCCCTCGCGTAACCGACTCCCTTACCCTTTTTCTCTGGTCGTGAGACCGTTGTTTTGTTTTGTGGTTTGCTGGCATTCCCTTCCTTTTCAGGATAAATATGTTAGTGGCGACTCTGTTAATTTTCGCGGTAGCGACAGCTGGCGACTCTGCTGGGGACGTCTTGACCTGTTGCTGGTCCGGACTGCAAGTCGATCCTAGCGCTTGTGTGTTTATCTTTGGGTGTTTTTATCGCTTTGCATATTTATCTGTTTGCATTGCATTCTATGTGCGCTTTTACTTTTATGCATCATATTCTGGACTGTCTGGATCTCTGTCTGTTGGGTGGGTGTTTCAAGAGGTAAAAGGCCCAATACCCAGGCTATGTGTGAACCATAGGAACCCTAGGATAGAGTGGGAGCATGGTTTGTCTCGAGGTGTACGTCTCGGGATGGATTATGTGACCACGAGCAGAGTAGTGGTTTCAAACGGAGGTATTATCATCACCCGCTTACGCGCTGTGATGATGCTTATCTTCGGGCGGACCGTATACTGCGTTTCATGACCTTACCTTGGCCTAGATTTTACCCGTGAGTGGGGCGGGAATCAATGATCATATTAACAGGTACATTGTTGGTGACCGCTGTTCTCGTTCGTGGGTTACCGCTGTTCTTGTTCGTGGGTTACCGCTGTTCTTGTTCGAGTGTACTATGGTCCTTGTTCGCGGGGTACTATGGTTCTTGTTCGAGTGGTAGTCTGTGTTCTATTCCAAGTGTGTTATTGACTATGGGCTTTGGTTCTGTGGATTGACATTCTATATTCCGTGTGGTATAACATTTGGGGGCCGAACCTTTGGCTCTATACTATGTGTGTTACCGGCAGTCCAGAATGCCTGGTGGGCGGCAACAAGTCCCACCACTTTGCATCATAGCATATTTATTTCCAAAAGAAACGCAAAAAAAAAGATATGTATAATAAGCATTTGCATGTCATGTTTTTCAGGGACATTCAGGAGTTCATTCAAGTTAAAGATGGACACTCCCATTGATACTGTCAAGGAGGCAAAGAGACATACGCACACCTACAGCTTTTTTCGAGAGCCGTTGACCGCCTTAGAGGGTTTGAGTTCGTTAATGACCGCTTTCTGCTTGAAGAGTTTCACGGACAATTATGGGAATATCTTGACTTTGTTGGAAACCGTGGTTGATACTCCTGCTTTGCAAACTTTGATGCAATTCTATGATCCTGAAATGAGGTGTTTCACGTTCCAGGATTACCAGTTGGCTCCGACATTGGAAGAGTACTCTATTATTCTTAATCTCAAGGTAAAAAGCGAAGTGCCATTCATCGACATTCCTAAAGAGTTGAATTTCAAGTTGATTGCTGCTGCTCTTTATTTGAGCATAAAAGAAGTATCTGATAATTGGAAGTCGAATGGAGGTGTCTCGGGGTTCTCTTTGAAGTTCTTGGTGAGAAAAGCTAAAGAGGAATTTGAGAAAAAAGAATTGGAACGCGTACAATGCATTGCTTGCTGTGGCTATTTACGGGATTGTGATGTTCCCGAATGTTCCCAATTTTGTAGACTCGGCCGCGGTACACATCTTCATGGGAAAGAATCCTATTCCTACTTTGTTGGCCGATACTTACTATGCCGTTCATTCCCGATATGAGAAACGTGGCGGTGCTATCACTTGTTGCCTTCAATTGTTGTTCATCTGGTTCCTCTCTTTGTTGCCCAGCAAAGGACCTTTTGTGAAGACTCCGAGCCCAATGGAGAGGAGATGGAGAAGTTCATTCTGTTGCCAGGCGATCCTAGTATCACTGTGGGGTAGATTTGTTCGATCTATGATGGATGATTTGATGTTTATGCTTGGTTTTTGTCGCCCATGTCCAGGATTGTTGGATGGGGTCGCATTTTGATGTTCTGGATTTCTTTTGTATGCCTTATGAGCACTTTGTGACACGGTTATGTGTTTTGTTGTATGAACTCAAATTCTCGGTTATGTTTGAATGGAATATGCTCAGTTTGATGAATTATTCTCGTGTGCGGATTGTTATTCAAATATCTTCGGTATCAGGGTTTCTATGTCCTATCTGAAGGTGGGATGAACTCTTGGATACCTGAAAGTTGACAAACATTTCATGCATATCATTCATATATCATACATGTCATACATTTGCAGGTTTTGCAGGGCTTATATCTTATGTCTCGCTGTGTTGTTATCAGAAGGCGTGCAAATCGAAAGCCAGATATGGAACAACTTCATGAAGAGTTAGCTGAAATGAAGGTTCAGATGGGTTTGGTCATGGTGGACATGCAAGCTATGGTTCACCGTCAAGAGTACTTAAAGAAGGAAAATGTTCAGTTGAAAAACCAAATGAATTTGATTATGGAAGAGCTGAAGAAGAGGGGCGATCATGCGCCTATGGAGGCAATTGAGACTATTTCTGCACCTCATCTTTTGGAAACTATGGCAACCGAAGAGATGCTCACCCCTCATCCTTTAAGCCAGGGAGTATTTCCCAATTCTCCTTCCCGCCAGCATCCGGTTTCTCCCCCTCAAATTGAGTCAAAGATCGAGATCTATCCTTTGAGAAGGGAGACTCAGAAAGAAAAGTTTGAGCCAATTCCGATGCTTTATGCTCAACTGTTGCCATGCTTGCTTAAGTTTCAATTGACCGCACTCCGTACTGCAAAGCCCTTTGCGAATTTTCCTCATAATCAGGATGCTGGTGTTCGTTGTGAGTTCCATTCTGGAGCGGCTGGTCATGACATTGAAAATTGCAAAGCCTTGAAGCATACTGTTGCGGATTTGATAAAATTAGGGGCATTTGTGTTCACCCCAGATGGGCTGGTGTCGCGGGCGAAAAACCGTTTTGTTCCTCTTTTTTGTGGATGAGACACCTGATGCCTTCTTTGGGCTCGAGTGCTCATAAAAATGATTTTTCTTTGTTTCGACCAAACTTTTTATTATTTCCAAAAGAGGAAAAGGAAAAAAGCTGCAATAACCTAAAAGTGGGGGGAGATCTTGGGTAAGAGGGTTGGTTATACGAAGGGAAGGTATTAGCACCCAACGTATCTGTAGTACTCTACAGGGTTCTTTATTGTTTTTTATTCTATGCTACGGTGAAGGTTCTGTTGTGAAATAGGTGGGACCTAAGGTGTTTGTTTGATTATGCTCGCAAAGATCATCGAGATCCTCTGCATACATATCCCTTAGAGGGAATCAGAGCATCTGTAGCTCGGGGTCTACGAGTGCTAAGGTTTGAATGGTTTTTTTTTGTTTTGTTTTGCTCGCCAAGGATCGACCTTGTGCCTACGTATTCTCAAAGGGATGTTGAGAAAGTCAGAGCAATCGTAGTTCCCACTTATGCTAGTGGAAGCAAAGGAAAATAGACAAATGTCGTCTAAATGCTAGATGTATCTAATCTATATCATCACATACATCTGTTTGATTTTGTTTGAAAATCTTTTCATTATAAGCCCGGGGCCATGCCACTTAGGGTGCTTAGAATGATAAAGATGTTTTTGTGTTTAACCAGCCTTGTGGCAAAAGTTTCAATGAAGTCAGCCTTGTGACAAAAACTTTGATTAATCAGCCAGCCTTGTGGCAAAAGTTTCAATGAAGTCAGCCTTGTGACAAAAACTTTGATTAATCATCCAGTACGGTGGTAAAACAGTTTGATTGATTAGCCAGCCTTGTGGCAAAAAGAAAGTTGGATTGATTAGCCAGCCTTGTGGCAAAAAAGTTTGATTGATTGATTGATTGTTTGTGATGATATAAAAGAGATACTCCTAGCATAGAGATGAAAAATGTCTAATCTCCTAGGGTATTTTGATTTGGATATTGGGGATGCTTATAAGAAGCCCGTGGGTCCTTGTACGAAGCCCAAGAGGAGGCTATCCGAGGGTCCTTGCATTGTAAGCCCAAGAGGAGGCTATGGGAGGGACAATCCAGGGTCCTTGCATTGTAAGCCCAAGAGGAGGCTATGGGAGGGTCACTCGTTTGTACAAAGCCCAAGGGGAGGCATGGTATAGTTGGTTTGAGCTCTTAGAGCGATTTCACCGGGAAACCATACTCTATGTCCTAACCTAAACTAGTGGAGATTCTTTGCACGAAGCCCAATAGGAGGCTATGGGGAACCTAGTGTTGTACTAAGTTGAATAAGCATATAACACAATCACAAGTATGAACAAGTACAAACAAACATGAACAAGTACATGAACAG
The DNA here is from genome assembly GCF_029867415.1 of Vicia villosa. Classification (NCBI taxonomy): domain Eukaryota; kingdom Viridiplantae; phylum Streptophyta; class Magnoliopsida; order Fabales; family Fabaceae; genus Vicia; species Vicia villosa. The sequence goes on along the minus strand of NW_026705096.1, from coordinate 20,134 downwards.
TTATATATGACAGAGTGTGTGTATATAATGGAGTTTATGAAGGAAATATACCTGTAAGCATGCTCCATTTGTATATATAGGGGCTCGGGACTCATACTCGAGGAGAGGTCCACTTGAATTTATTCAAAGCTATGTAAACAGGTATTTACAAAGGGGCTTGGGACTTATACCTACATGGAGGCCCATGGTATTTTTGGGAAGATTTAAAGAAACCTTCATTTTTGGTTTGTTATTCAAAGTTAAAAATCAAACTGATCGAGATATGTACAAAAGGCGTACAATGAAATACCTAATTTCATGTACATGAATGGGTATGTACAAAAGGGCTTGGGACTTATACCTACGTGGAGGCCCGTGTTTTATTTACAAAACATGGTTGATTGTTTTTATTTACAGACGCGTCGTTTGAAAAACTGTTTGAAAGTTTGTTTTGAAAGAGTTTTCTGTTTAAAAAAAACTGTACAAAAAGAAAAGAAGTGGGACTTACACTCTCTAATATTCGAGAGGCCCCTGTTTTATTTTCATAAAACAGGGTGGATGGTTTTGAAAAAGATGTGTGATTTGTTTAAAAAAAACTGTTTTGAAGTTTCGGAAAAAGTTTTCTGTTTTAAAAAAAACTGTACAAAGAAAAAGAAAAGGGACTTATACTCTCTAATATTCGAGAGGCCCCACATCGTTTTGAAAATCAATTGATCAATTAAAAAGATTTAATCAATAGTTTCAAAAAGAAATGGTTTATTGTTTTGAAAAGAATGATCGTTTGTTTTAAAACAATTTGAATTTGACAAAAGTCAACTTAATTAAGTAAAAATCAAATTTTAATGCTTAATTAAGACCTAAAAAATTAGGGTTTGATCACAAAAATATTTACAAGTGATTAGGTTTGAAAAATCAAATGAAAAACAAAATTTAAAGTATTAAAAAACACTTAAAAACATGTCATTTTAAACCTATTTAAAAATGTATTAAATAAATATTTTTTGGTGATTTTTTTTGGTATTCATAAAATACATATATTAAATGAGAAGTGTACAAAAAATGAAATTAAAATGAGTTAATTTGATTGGTTAAATTAAATGATGAAGTTGTTAAAAAAATGAAGAAAATAAGTGGTAAAAAATTGGGTTTTGTCTTTACAAGGGTTTGAACCCACGCCCTTATACTTACCAGCCAAAACAACAACCAACTGAGCTGCGCGCGCAGCTTGTTAATAATACACACTCATTTGATTATATTTAAAACTAACAATTTGAAAATTCTGAACAGAAAATGGCGCCAAGAACACCATCCCCATTTGATTTTGAAAATTATGAAAACTGAACCAAATTGATCAAGTGAAGGGTCTAACTCACTCGTTTTTTCACAAGGATCATGATGGTACCATTTAATTTCATTTATTTTAACTCTAAGGCCACTGATTCTCTGATGAACACGAAGAACCCTAATATGACAAATCATTGTGAAATCGTGTATGATCATGATATGATGCAATTGATTGAGGGTTAATGATCCTCATAGGTGCAGAAACAAGATGGTATATCAATATTTCATTTATGATGCGTGCATGATAGAGTTTGAAGTTCATGAGGCTTACCTTCAAAAACGGCCAAACTGGAAATTGAAATCGTGCCTGGAGGTGTTACAGATGTTGTTTCTTGATCTGGACAGCATCAATGGACCTTATGGAACATGTTTGAATGCTTGGAACAGTTTGAATTCATCTGAGCTAAGCTATGGAACCTGAACTGCAGTTGCTTCAAGTATGAATCGAATTTGAAGATGGAGATGTTTCAGATCATGGATGATAGTTGGGATAGCTCATATATGGTATATGGAATGTGTTTGGAAGGTTAGTTTGGACAGATATGAGCTTGAATGAAAATTGGCATGATAAGGCTCATTATGTGTTCATATGGAGGTGAGGTAGTGATTTTGAATTCTGAGTGTTTTTGGGGTGTGTGGATGGATCAAACACTTCACATTTGATGTTTATGGGATGTTAGAACCCTCACTTTGCTTAGAAATTGCAAGAGATGGAAATTGCAATTCTCCCTCTTTGAAACTCATGAAACTTGTAACTTAAGAAAGAAGAGAGAAAACCTATGATTATGAGGTTTTGGTGTGAATTTGAATGAAGTTTGGACCTCTATTTATAGGCCAAGGATTCTGAACTCCAAGCTTTGCAAGTTGATCAAAGAATGGTGATTTGGCACTTAAGAGATAGAATGGAATCTTACCATTAAATGCATATGGTTAAAGTTACTAAACCATGGTTAAAATTGGCTATGCTTCTTATCTCTTTCCCATCTGTCTCAAATCAGAAAAATATCTCCAATTATTGCCTCTATGCATCATTACTTGGTCCATTTGGCAATTTGGTTCATAACTTTGTGAAAATGGCTTGAAATTTCAAGTGAAAAGTTCACTAATGGCAAAATTCAAAACCATAGCTACACTCCATATTTTTTCATGCTCTTGGACATTTTGAAAAGCTCATATTACACACTTCAAAACCCTAGTTGAAAGTTTCTTCAAGACCTTTAAGGAAATGGGTGAAAAAGATCCATGAACTTTGAAGAAAATGAGATTTCAAGTGAAACTTTCAAAAAGTACCAACTTTGAAGCACCATATCTCTTAAATGGTTGATCTTATGGAAAAAATTTATATGTGTCAAAGTTGTTTATTGGATCAAAATCTACAACTTTCATGTTGGAAGTTTTTTTCAGTTTGTAGGTGAAATTTTGAGAAATTCCCTTCCAAAGTTTGGAAAAAACCATTGAAAAACACTTAGAAATTTTTCTAAGTATGAAAAGTCAAACTTTTGACTTTTGATTCTTGATTGATTTTCTTGATTTTTCTTGATCAAATGACTTCTCATATCATATATTGATGATTCAAAACTTCAAAAGTCATGGTTGACCAAAATTCCCCAAAAGTCAATGGTGATCTTGTACAGTTGACTTTTTCAGACGAATCGCGTTTCTGGAGATTTCAAATGAAACAAGCTATCCTCATCAAATGAATAGTATGAATGGATCATATTGAAGCATTTGAGGATATTGAATCATGATTTGAGTTGTGGCACCATGTCCTGATTAAAAAGTCAGTGGTTTAGTGAATTAGGTCAAAAAAACCCTAATTGTCGACCTGATGAAATTGATGCCTGTAGGTCTTGAATTGAGATGTAATTTCCATTGTATATTGTCATAGGGATTATTTGAGGATGATTGAAACCTTTGATTGACTTCCTGGGGATTTTTAGGGTTTCCCAAATGTGATCCCTGATTTCAGTCCCTGATAGTTCAAAAACCCTGATCTGAGGATTTGTCTGATCAATCTTTGTGCAGGAGATGTTCTGAGCCAATGGATTAGGTCAAAATGATGCACTTGGGGTCTTGAGGTCATGTCCCAAGTCATTAGGTCAAATCCTGAGCAAAAGTCAGGAGTATGCTGTCTTCAGTCAAAACCCTAATTCAGTCGATTCAAAGCTGTTGAGCTTGTTGAAGTGAATCTCTGGGGACCAAATGTTGATTGTTGATGAAGATGATTCATTTGAGATGAAGGGAGAACAAAACCCTAATTGATTGTTACTTGTACTGATGAGTGATTTCCTGATTAAACCCTGCTGAGTCACAAGTAGCAAACACAAGCTATGCAATTTGTTAGAGATGCAAATGATGCATATGCAATGATATGAGGTGGTATCTTAGGTCAAAAATTGGGGTATGACAGATGCCCCTATTTAAGTTTCTTCAACCTGAGACATGAAGATTGAAAATCTTCGTTTTGATAGGGTGGAAGAGACTTAAATATCAGAAGACGCGAATTTTGGACCTAAGATACCAAAATTGCGAATGATGCAAGGATATCTTTACCGAGGGAATATCAAGAACTGACTCCGCTGGGGAAAAGAGATCGGGAAGGATGTCTCAATCCGTTTTAGGAAGAGAATCCGTTTTCTTTCTTTTCGGGGAAGCAAGTGTACGCTTCGCCAGAGAATGATAGCTTTGTAAGAAAAGCTTACCTATCGACATTATCGACTATCAGCTTGGGGATAGACTTGTTTAATAATGCGAAGGTGAAAGGTATGAAACTGTATTACCGACTACCAGCGTTGTGATAGACTTGACAAGGTAAAAGAGTTTCAAAGGTTTGGTTAATATTACCGACTATCAGCATGGTGATAGACATGTTTAATAATATAACCAGAACAAAAGGTTACCGACTACCAGCCTTGTGATAGCGGTTTTGAAGACATGATCAATTATCAGCCGAGTGATAAAATGATTCTGGAGACTTTGTTAGGGAAATTACTGGATATTCAGCCTTGTGAACCGTAATAAGGCCCTGATTTGTCAAATGATCTTCATGATTGATTTCCTTGAGAGGAAATTTTTGAAAGAAACATAAACTGCTCAGATGATGAGGCTATTGTTTAGGGTTCAATTTTTTTCACGACTCTGTTTGAGGAATCGGAATTTGAATTTTTTTGGTAAAGACAAAGTTCTAACCAAGAATGAATTGGAAAGAGACAGTCAAACAAGACTTTGTACCCATGAGGAATGAACTCAACTGGGTATTTTCTCCTTTGTTTTGAGAGGAGAAACTAAAGCAACCTTCTTCCACGAGGAATGATCTCAGTGGGGAACTGGAGAAACAAAATGTTCTTTCTGCTTATGGGTGACAATCTATTGGAGAGATGACACGCCCATACCTGCTTCATTTTTTTCTTTTTTCTCTTTTTTTTCTTTTTTTTTTTTTTTTTTGGGATAGATATATCCTAAACAAGTGATTTTGAGGCAAACATTAAAAAATGCAAGAATGCATAAATGATGTAAATATGTATGAATGATGAATGTCATGAATGTAGCATGCATACTGACGATACTGACAGACAGAGGAGTATATACTGGAGAAGGACCGACGTCGCGATACAACCAGATACTTGGCAAATGTTTTTCAACACGGTGTAGATAACACAGGTGAACAATGCTGTGTGCTTTAAACTTCTCTGGGGAAGATGAGCATCTTTTCTTATTGAGAGGGAAGAACTTCTTCACTGGAGATGGAAAATCTTCGTCACTGAGGATAGGAGAGCTTCTTCACTGGGGATAGAAGAGCTTCTTCACTGGGGATAGAAGAGCTTCTTTACCTCGAGGGGTAATTGCTTCAAGAATTCTTTTTTGGGACAAGAATACCGTTGTCTCAACAATTTTTCAGGGAGAATCCTTTTGTTCATCCTATGGAGACGACTGCTGATGTTCCTTCCGTTGTTCACAACTCAAAGGAAAATTTCGCTTTTATTTTGAAAAAGAAAAGTGAAGTAAATTCATTTAAAACTTATTTTTTTTTTTTTTTTTTTTTTCAAAAACGAATAACACAATTAAAGCGTCATTTTGCAAGCTAAAAGAAATTAGAGATTGCAAACAAATGGGCACAAGGCTCAAATTTATTTAATAGGATGGAAATCCGCTAAAGGCGTGATTCCATGGAGTATTTACAAAAGTTGGAAATGGTAATTATGCGGAAAAGGCTACATTGAAAGCAATAACCACTATCCCCTTAACAACTTTGAGTTCCAACTGTGTTTGTCGCTTCAGATTGATAATGATTTGATCGAAGATCCTTTGATGGAAAAAGACTCCTCAGGTGACGAAGTACAGACTGATGCAGTTACTTTGTCATAAATCCCTAATTTTTGCCTAGATTGCCCTTTCAGGTTTTCAATCTACCAGGATGAATTTTTTTCTGTTTATTGTCTCTAATTTTTGCCTGGACCGCCCTTTCGGGTTTTCAGTCCACCGAGACGCTCATTTTTGCCTAAGTCGCCCTTTGCGGGTTTTCGACTTACCGAGCTGTTCTTTTGTATTTTTTTAGACAAAGTATTTCTTGACTGCATCAGCATTCACAGGATGTGGGAGTTCATCACCATCCATGGTTGCAAGAGTCATGGCGCCGCCAGAAAATGTTCTTTTGACAACATACGGGCCTTCGTAATTAGGAGACCATTTGCCCCTAGAATCTGGTTGAAAAGACAAGATCTTTTTAAGCACGAGGTCACCTTCTCGAAATTCACGAGGTCGAACCTTTTTGTTGAAGGCTTGTTTCATCCTTGCTTGGTATAACTGTCCATGGCATAGAGCAGTCATACGTTTTTCTTCGATTAAGTTCAACTGATCGTATCTGCTTTGACACCATTCAGCCTCTGATAACTTAGTCTCCATGAGGACTCTCATTGATGGGATTTCAACTTCTACGGGGAGCACAGCTTCCATGCCGTATACTAGAGAAAAAGGAGTTGCCCCTGTTGAAGTACGCACTGAAGTACGGTACCCATGTAAAGCAAATGGCAGCATTTCATGCCAGTCTTTGTAAGTGACGACCATTTTCTGGACGATCTTCTTAATGTTCTTGTTAGCAGCTTCAACAGCGCCGTTCATTTTTGGCCTGTAAGGAGAAGAGTTATGATGCTCAATCTTGAATTCCTCACATAATTCTTTCATCATTTTGTTATTCAAGTTTGAACCATTGTCAGTAATGATCTTGCTGGGAATACCATATCGGCAAATGATGTTATTCTTGATAAACCTCACAACCACTTGTCTTGTAACATTGGCGTAAGATGCTGCTTCGACCCATTTGGTGAAGTAATCAATTGCTACCAAGATGAAACGATGACCGTTTGAAGCTTTTGGTTCGATCATTCCAATCATGTCGATACCCCACATGGAAAAAGGCCACGGAGATGAAAGAACGTTGAGTAGAGTCGGTGGCACATGGATCTTATCTGCGTAGATCTGGCACTTGTGACATCTCTTCACGTGTTTATAACAGTCAGATTCCATTGTCAACCAATAGTATCCTGCTCTTAAGATCTTTTTGGACATTGCATGCCCATTTGAATGAGTTCCAAAGGACCCTTCATGCACTTCATGCATTAACATGTCTGCTTCGTGTCTATCCACGCATCTGAGCAAAACCATGTCGAAATTTCTTTTGTATAGCACATCTCCGTTCAGGAAGAAACTGCCAGAAAGTCTCCTTAGAGTTTTCTTATCTTTGTTTGATGCCCCAAGCGGGTACTCTTGAGTTTGAAGGAAGCGTTTGATGTCGTGGAACCACGGTTTATCATCGATGACTGCTTCAGTTGCAAACACATAGGCGGGCCTTTCAAGGCGCGTGATTCTGACTTTAGGCACATCATTCCAGTGACTGACTTTGAACATGGAAGATAGAGTAGCCAAGGCGTCTGCCATTCGATTCTGATCTCGAGGTATATGATGCAATTCAACCTTGTTGAAGAAAGTCAACAGACGTCTTGCATAATCTCTGTAAGGAATCAAGCCAGGGTGGTAAGTTTCCCACTTGTCTTTGATTTGGTTGATCACAAGGGCTGAATCTCCATATATGTCGAGGATCTTGATCCTTAAGTCAATGGCTTCTTCGAGACCCATGATACAAGCTTCATATTCTGCGATGTTGTTGGTACAATCAAATAGCAATCTGGCGGAGAACGGGATATGAGTACCCTTGGGAGTGATGATGATTGCCCCAATTCCATTGCCAAAAGCGTTTACTGCTCCATCAAAAATTAGGCCCCATCTTGATCCAGGCTCAGGACCTTCTTCAGGTAACGGCTCGTCACAATCTTTCATCTTCAAGTACAAGACATCTTCATCAGGAAAGTCAAACTTGAGAGATTGATATTCATTAATTGGTTGATGCGCCAAGTGATCGGCGAGAATGCTTCCTTTGACCGCTTTTTGAGCACGGTATTCAATGTCATATTCGGATAACAGCATTTGCCATCGGGCAATCCTTCCTGTTAAGGCGGGCTTTTCAAAGACATACTTGATCGGATCCATTTTGGAGATTAACCAAGTAGTATTGTTGATCATGTATTGGCGGAGACGTTTTGAAGCCCAAGCCAAAGCACAACACGTTTTTTCGAGCATGGAGTAACGAGACTCACAGTCTGTGAATTTCTTACTCAAGTAATAGATGGCATGCTCCTTCTTACCGGTTTCATCTTGTTGTCCAAGCATACAACCCATGGATTCTTCTAACACAGTAAGGTACATGATTAATGGTCTTCCTTCAACTGGAGGAATCAATATTGGTGGTTCTAACAGGTACTCTTTGATACTGTCGAACGCTTTCTGGCAATCTTCAGTCCATACAACCCCTTGATCTTTGCGGAGAAGCTTGAAAATTGGCCCACATGTAGCAGTCATTTGAGAGATAAATCTGGAGATATAGTTCAATCGTCCGAGAAATCCTCTTACTTGCTTTTCAGTTTTTGGTGCAGGCATCTCTTGAATAGCTCTGACTTTGTCGGGATCTACTTCAATACCTCTTTGGCTGACAATGAAACCCAAGAGTTTTCCAGATCTAACCCCAAAAGTACATTTGTTAGGATTCAAGCGAAGCTGATATTTCCTTAGTCGTTGAAACAACTTCAAAAGGTATTCAATATGTTCTTCTTCTGTGCTGGACTTGGCTATCATGTCGTCCACATAAACTTCAATTTCTTTATGCATCATGTCATGAAAGAGAGTAGTCATTGCCCTTTGGTAAGTTGCGCCTGCATTCTTCAATCCAAACGGCATTACTTTGTAGCAAAAGGTACCCCATGGGGTGATGAAAGATGTCTTCTCCATGTCTTCAGGAGCCATCTTGATCTGATTATAACCGGAGAACCCATCCATGAAAGAAAAGACGTTGAACTTAGCGGTGTTATCAACCAGCATGTCGATATGAGGTAATGGAAAGTCATCTTTTGGACTGGCCTTGTTCAAGTCACGGTAGTCAACACACATTCTGACTTTGCCATCTTTCTTCGGAACTGGCACTATGTTGGCCAACCATTGAGGATACTCAGAGGTGACAAGAAAACCTGCGTCGAGTTGCTTTTGAACTTCCACTTTGATCTTGTTAGCCATATCAGGGTGAGTCCTTCGCAATTTCTGCTTAACCGGCGGACATTCTGGCTTCAATGGCAAGTAATGCTGAACAATATTGGTATCCAACCCAGGCATGTCTTGGTAGGACCAGGCAAACACGTCAACATATTCTTTGAGAAGGTCTGTCAACTTACTCTTGATATCAGCATCAAGCAGCGATCCAATGGTCACTTCTTTTTTGTCTTCTTCAGAACCCAAGTTGATCTTTTCTAAAGGCTCTTTGTGAGGCAGAATGGTTCTTTCCTCGTGCTTAAGTAATCGAGAGATCTCGTCCGGGATCTCCTCTTCTTCCTCTTCTTCGGCTTCGAACACAGGAAACTCAAAGTTGGGAGAGGGCATAGGGTTATTGCATTCAATGGGTTTATCAATAGTAAATCTGCACATGTGATTTATATTTATTTCAGAAAATTTATGAATGCAAGAGTGTATGCAGATTTTTTTTGAAAAAGTTTTTTTTTTTATTTTTATTTTTTTATTTTTTTTGGTTTTTTAGGATTACCATTTCCAGAAAAAGCAAAAATAAAACACATAATGTAGGGAATTCAAAATGACACTTTATTTATGATTCATTTTTGAAACAAAGCCCTAAACACAAACTCATTTGTCTTGGGCGGGACAAAGAGGGAAACTTTTAAAACAAAGCCCTATACACAAAGTTATTTGGGCGGAACATTTAAAAGCGAAGCCCTATAAAACATCTCTCTGCTTTGGGCAAGGCAGGAGGTCAAAATAACAGCGAGGTGATTACTTTGAGCGGCGAACAACATTCGGAACGTCGACAGCTTTCCAGTAGCAACGAACTCCTCTGTGTATTATGTATTCAGGAAAATTCTCCTCAGAGTTATCTTCAGTGTTGACATTGACCGCTGGTCGAGCAGGATTTGAAGGCCCTGGTTTGTCAACCTTGTTCTTTGTAGAGTTGAAACGGTCTTCTTCTACTTCTTGAAGAGCATATGATGAGTCACAATCTTCAGAATTTTCAGGATGTATTTCCCAGTCTTCAGGATGAAGAGACTCATTGTCAGCGACACTTTCCGAGTCAGTTGCGGGACCATCTTCCCCTTCATCTTCAAAAATGGCATTTATGTGATAATAACCATCTTCAAGATTATGAACCTTGGCAGATACATTGTAGTTGAAATTTTCGGTAATTTCAGGCTGCTGAGAAAATTGACAGGGCTGATAAGCCTCTTCTGGTTGACTATTATATTCAAAGGAATCTCCCCATCCAGTTGGTTGGATATCCTCAATCGCAATCTTGTAACTTTCAGGTGCAGTATATTTCACCATATAATCAAATTTTCCACTTGGTTGTCCCAAAGTGTCCCATATTTCTGCAGGAACAGGCTCAGTTTCATTGCCTTTGGATTTCTCTGACGGAGGATATGGTTCTTCCTGAGATATGTATCCCGAGTCATTGAGATAACATTTCCATTCTTCTTCAGTATCGGAGCGACCTTCTTCGATGCATTCTTCGATAAGGACATTAACCTCTTGAGGAATTGGGTTAAGGAACCCTCCACTAATGAATGTTTCTTTGATCGGACGAAGGGTTTCATCCTTCTTGGTGCAGTTTGAGAATGTTGGTGAACATCCGAGACCTGCTCTGGTTTCATTCTTAGTAGGGATCACAACTTGCCCCCAGCCAGTGGTAGTTCCATCTTTCACTACTTTTACCGCCTCTTTGTATGAAGAGATCGATGCTTTCTTCTTGGAAGATTCGTCTTCTAAAGAGAGACCTTGGAACTGAGTTCCTTCCTCATTATCGGCACTTATGAAAGAGAAATTGGATAAATGACTCACCATCAAGGCTTGTTCTCCACTTATTGTTACCAATTTTCCATTTGTTACAAACTTTAACTTTTGGTGGAGCGTAGAAGTTACTGCCCCTGCTTCATGGATCCATGGTCGTCCTAACAGACAGCTATAAGCAGCTTGTATGTCCATGACCTGGAAGATGATTTGGAACGTATGTGGACCAATTGTCATGGGAAGGTTGACTTCGCCAATAACCGATTTTCGCGATCCATCAAATGCTTTGACTACTACACCACTGAACTTCATAGGCATTCCTTGGTAAGACAAACGAGCAAGAGTCGTCTTTGGCATAACATTCAAGGAAGATCCGGTGTCTACTAACACATTGGACAAAGAGTCTGACTGACAGTTCATAGAAATGTGCAAAGCAAGATTGTGATTTTTACCCTCCTCGGGGAGTTCTTCATCACAGAAGCTTAAATTGTTACAAGCTGTTATGTTGGCTATTATCCCATCAAAGTGGTCAACAGTCACATCATGATCTACAAAAGCTTGATCTAAGACTTTCATCAGGGCTTCCCTGTGGGCTTCTGAATTCAACAGCAATGAAAGTATTGAGATTTTTGAAGGAGTCTGCATAAGCTGATCCACAATCTTGTATTCACTTCTTTTGATAAGCTTCAAAATTTCATCAAAATCGGGATTGACATTGGTTCCACTGGATTGACCAACATCAGTGTTTGGATTACTGACAGGAGTTTCCACAGGATTCCCTACTGGTGTATTGACAGGATTTTGCCCGGTAACAGGAGCAACAGGCTGCTTTGGAGGTAGCGGAGTATACACACGTCCACTTCTTGTTACTCGACTCACATCAGCGATGTTTTCGACAGATGAGAGAGTTGGTAAAGGAACTTCTTGTCCATCCTTTATCATTGTTGCATTGTAGTTGTATGGAACTGCCTTGTCAGAGTCATAAGGAACAGGTCCAGGTAGACAAATGATTAAAGGAGCAACAGGAACCTTCGGCTTGTTGTAAGTAACTTCCATGCGCTCAGGCATGTTGAAATGAGGAACGATGACGTTAACTGTAGGCATTTCCGAGTTGATATCTGAGACTAAAAGCTCATGCGGATAACATCCTATCATGTTAACTTCATTTTCATCCCTATTTCTGTAGATCTCAATAGTACCATTATCTAGCAAAACTTGGAGATCTCTTCTCACAATCGAACACCCGTGAGGATCCACACAACATATTCTACAGGAACCGTATTGATGTTGGCGAAAATTCTGCCCCCGACAAAGAGTGGCGTGCATTTGTACCAAATCTGCTCTTGAGAAGTTGATATTATAGACTCGGTATTGGCCAGGACATCCATATACCATGTTTACAACATGCCCTCCATGATTGGGCAGCGGATTTGCTTGCACATTAGGATTCAAATTTCTGAAAGAGAGGAGATTAGATCTAACCAACCTCTGAACTTCATATTTCAAAGCTATGCAATGCTCAAGATCATGGCCAGGTGCCCCTTGATGATAAGGGCATGAAACCTCAGCTTTGTACCACCATGGGAGTCTCTCAGGTACTGGTGGTGGTGCTTTAGTTTGAATAAGGCCTCTTTCAATCAGTGCAGGGTACAATTCTGTGTAGGTCATCGGAATCGGATCGAACTGTGGAGTTCTTTGTACTCGATTCTGATTATTGTTTAACTGCTGAGCCTGTTGTCGAGGCTGTTGTTGTTGAAACTGAGGAGTGAATCCCGGATTAGGTGATGTATTAACAACTGGCGCAATAGCAGCAATCTGTTGTCGACGATTGACGTTTCCTCTTGGCTTCCCTTGGGATACCATGTCAACACTTTGTTCTTTCTTCTTTGGGAAACCACTTCCAAACTTTTTGATTCCACTTGAAGATCCACCTTCTTTAGTCAGACGTCCGGTTCGGACTCCTTCTTCTAGACGCATCCCCATGTTTACCATTTCGGTGAAATCACTTGGAGCACTAGCAATCATGCGTTCATAGTAAAACGGACCGAGAGTATTCAAGAAGATCTTTGTCATCTCTTTCTCTTTTAACGGTGGATTAATCTGAGCAGCAGTTTCTCTCCATCGTTGGGCATACTCTTTGAAAGCTTCATGATCTTTCTGAGCCATGGACCGAAGCTGATCTCTGTCTGGAGCCATATCCGAGTTATACTTGTATTGTCGGACAAAGGCCTCACCTAGGTCGTTGAAAGTCCGAATATTGGTGCTATCCAAACCTGTGTACCACTTCAGTGCGGCACCAGTTAAACTGTCTTGAAAGTAATGGATAAGCAACTGATGATTATCTGCATAAGTAGACATCTTCCTGGCATACATCACAAGATGGCTTTGCGGACAAGAACTACCTTTATACTTCTCAAAGTCTGGGACCTTGAATTTAGCTGGTATTTGTACACTGGGAACCAAACATAGCTCCTGGGCATTCTTTCCAAACAAATCTTTTCCCCGAATAGCTTTAACTTCCAGCTGAATCTTGTTGAATTGTTCTTGGAGATCTCCTACAAGGCTTCGCTGATTTGTGCTATCACCCTGATCATGATAAACCTCATTGTCTCCGTAAGGAACAGTGTGAACCATAGGAGTCGGAACCGTCATAGTGGGTTGAGAAAGTGCCATAGTAACTTGAGAAAAAGTTATCCCCTGATTTGGAGTGAACTGTGAACTCTGAGCAGCAGGCGCTTCAGTTGTGGATGTTTGAACCCCAGAAACATTATGGCGGAAACCTGTACCAAAGCTGAAAGGCGTGCCCCAACCTTCTGGCATGGAGAAAGATGGAATGCCGAATGCAACCGTAGAAACTGGAGTAGTGACCTCAGATGTTACTGTTGCTTGACTGTTAGGTGGCGGCGGCTGATTCTGTGCGGCCATTAAAGAGTCAACCAGAGTAGTGAGACTTTCCAACTTTTCCTGAAGAGTGGTCACTGTACCACGGAGCTCAATATTCTCTTGTTCAGAGTGTTCCATTACTCTTCTTCTGCTTGAACGAGTATTGTATCTGTGATCTGATTGCGAGCGCGGTCGAGAAACTTTGAGACGCGACAGCTTGACGATCTATTGGAGAAAGATCCAAAAGATGAGACTCTATACAACAGACTCGATATGCAGAATGATGCATGCAAAAAGAAATTTATGATTTTTCCAAATATTTTAAAGATTATTCTCTTGCAAACATTTGAACACAAACAAATCTTTTATTCATTCATTTTTTTTTATTTTATTACAATAATTGGAAATGTTACAACATTGGAGCGTAGCTCCTTACAAAAGCAAATAAAAAGCTAAACAATCCTAAGCATCTTCATCAGACGAAGAACCAAATGCATTGTGCAGTTTGAGCTTCATGATTTCTTTCCCATAGTAAGCTTTCAATTCGGCCTTTTCGGTCTTTAGCTTGTCAACAATATTCTTCCAATCGTCAGGAGTTGGAGCGTTGCTTGTTGAACCTTCAGGTTTTTTCTTGCTTTCTTTGATGTACCTCTTGATTGCAGCGTCTTTCTGACGAATCTTCTCATCTTTACTCATGAGCCATCCATCTTGACAGTAGAGAGTTTCTTCGTGATCTTTCACTTGTTTCTTCAACCTTCTGTTTTCCATATCGGTCCTACGAAACTTGTGCTCCCAAGCATTTTTTTCTAACCTCATCTTGGCTAAAGTGTCTTGGTATTCCTTCATAGTGGGAATGGGAATATTGGGTAGTTGAGGTACCACAAGAGACATGGGTTTTTCATAATCATAAGGCATTTGAAACTCCTTTGCTCTTTTCTTTACCCAGCAGGTGTAGGCGTCCGTAGCAATGCAATTCTTTTCCTCACCTTTTTCTTTCCATCGGACGTCGTACCAAGCTCTCATCATTCTTGTCTTCAACCTTTGAGGATCTTCCCTTTCTTGATAGAAGTAGCTTTCTACTGCGAGACCAACAGGTTTAACTGAATTTGCATACCCGAGTTGTCGTCGGGCTAAGATCGGATTGTAGTTAATTCCTCCTTGTGTACCAATGAGAGGTACGTTGGCGAATTCTCCGCAACTATCAATGGTTTCTGTACCACAGCGAGCCAAGGTATACCAACGGATATCATTATTAGTAAGAGACATAAGTCTTCGAGGCCAACGCAAACCTTCTCGGTTTTCTGTGAAAATAGGAGACTCAGGTAAGTGTGAAACAATCCATTTGAACAATAGAGGTGCACAACATACAATGATTCCACCGCCTTGGCGATTCCTATGATGGACAGAGAAATACATGTCACCAAGTAAAGTCGGAACAGGATTTCCAATCAGAAAAATCTTTATGGCATTGATATCAACAAAGTTGTCGACATTGGGAAACAGAACCAACCCATAGATGAGCAAGGCTAGTACAGCTTCAAAAGCTATCATGCTACCAGTTTCGATGAAATCAAAGGCCTTCTTTACCAGGAAGTGTGAAGTTAAACCCGGGAGGTTTCCTTTGGTAGTCCAATTACTCTCTACTTCAGATTTCTTCAAGTGGATACTTGTTGCAATGACATGTGACTTAGGAATGGCTTCCAAACCATTGAAGGGTATTTTGTCAGACACAGGGATACCCAAAAGATTGGCATATTCTTCCAAGGTCGGTACCAACTGGTAGTCTGGAAAGGTAAAACAACGGTAGACGGGATCATAGAACTGAACCAGAGTTTTGAGAAGTCCTTCATCAACATGAGTGTTCAGGATAGGCAAAAGTTTTCCATAACTTTTCCTAAAATTAGAAGGATTTTGTACAGAAGATGCTAACTCTATCAGTTTTCCCACATCAGGCGCTTTGAAACCGTATTTCTTGGTATGCCTTTTTACTTCTTCCATGACTAAATCCTAAAATGTTTGCAAAGAAAATTTCTCTAAATCTTTGGAAAAATCATGTTTTTATGGAAAAAAATGGGTTTTTTTTTTTTGAATGTATGAATGCGTGGATGCATGAATGCCACATATTCAAACATGGTAAAACAGACATGGTAATGGTAACGCAAACATGGTACACAAACATGGTAATTCAAACATAGTACACACAGGTTCAAAGGTCCAGCGTCACGAGCATGAGGTCAGAGAACCAAATAGGGATAGATCTAGTTAATCACCTGTACAACATGTTCTACTGATACGTCAGAGTCTACATTTTTCTTTCGGATATTACCGGCTTTCACAACTAAACTGATGAGCCAGAAATATTCTCAAGAAAAACTCGTCTGAGTGTGGTTCTCCGCATGACAACTATCCAAGTCTTCACCTGGATCGTTTCTGCACCACGTCCTAATAAGGCCAGGATGGGTTGGGGTTCTACGGTCTCTCAGCTTCTACAGTTCAATGCGGCAATAATGTCTTCGCTACGAAAGCATGCTAAACATATATTACCAACAAGGAACCTCCACTGAGCGGAAGGATTCTCAAGTGCGCCTGCACATGACTATACCCTCCACCTAATTTCTTATGTGTACTTAATCCGGGTTAGGATTTGTCCATAATGTATCACTTGTAACAGAACCACACAAGTAACAGAACCAAAGAATCACACATATAACAAAAATTAAAATAAAAACAATAATTAGAAATAACCCTTCCTTTGGAAACAATAAAAAGATGGTCCCCAGTGAAGTCGCCATTTTTCTGTCGCGGGCGAAAAACCGTTTTGTTCCTCTTTTTTGTGGATGAGACACCTGATGCCTTCTTTGGGCTCGAGTGCTCAAAAAATGATTTTTCTTTTGTACCGACCAAACTTTTTATTATTTCCAAAGGAGGAAAAGGAAAAAAGCTGCAATAACCTAAAAGTGGGGGGAGATCTTGGGTAAGAGGGTTGGTTATACGAAGGGAAGGTATTAGCACCCAACGTATCTGTAGTACTCTACAGGGTTCTTTATTGTTTTTTATTCTATGCTACGGTGAAGGTTCTGTTGTGAAATAGGTGGGACCTAAGGTGTTTGTTTGATTATGCTCGCAAAGATCATCGCGATCCTCTGCATACATATCCCTTAGAGGGAATCAGAGCATCTGTAGCTCGGGGTCTACGGGTGCTAAGGTTTGAATGGTTTTTTTTTGTTTTGTTTTGCTCGCCAAGGATCGACCTTGTGCCTACGTATTCTCAAAGGGATGTTGAGAAAGTCAGAGCAATCGTAGTTCCCACTTATGCTAGTGGAAGCAAAGGAAAATAGACAAATGTCGTCTAAATGCTAGATGTATCTAATCTATATCATCACATACATCTGTTTGATTTTGTTTGAAAATCTTTTCATTATAAGCCCGGGGCCATGCCACTTAGGGTGCTTAGAATGATAAAGATGTTTTTGTTTAACCAGCCTTGTGGCAAAAGTTTCAATGAAGTCAGCCTTGTGACAAAAACTTTGATTAATCAGCCAGCCTTGTGGCAAAAGTTTCAATGAAGTCAGCCTTGTGACAAAAACTTTGATTAATCATCCAGTACGGTGGTAAAACAGTTTGATTGATTAGCCAGCCTTGTGGCAAAAAGAAAGTTGGATTGATTAGCCAGCCTTGTGGCAAAAAAGTTTGATTGATTGATTGATTGTTTGTGATGATATAAAAGAGATACTCCTAGCATAGAGATGAAAAATGTCTAATCTCCTAGGGTATTTGATTTGGATATTGGGGATGCTTATAAGAAGCCCGTGGGTCCTTGTACGAAGCCCAAGAGGAGGCTATCCGAGGGTCCTTGCATTGTAAGCCCAAGAGGAGGCTATGGGAGGGACAATCCAGGGTCCTTGCATTGTAAGCCCAAGAGGAGGCTATGGGAGGGTCACTCGTTTGTACAAAGCCCAAGGGGAGGCATGGTATAGTTGGTTTGAGCTCTTAGAGCGATTTCACCGGGAAACCATACTCTATGTCCTAACCTAAACTAGTGGAGATTCTTTGCACGAAGCCCAATAGGAGGCTATGGGGAACCTAGTGTTGTACTAAGTTGAATAAGCATATAACACAATCACAAGTATGAACAAGTACAAACAAACATGAACAAGTACATGAACAGTTATATATGACAGAGTGTGTGTATATAATGGAGTTTATGAAGGAAATATACCTGTAAGCATGCTCCATTTGTATATATAGGGGCTCGGGACTCATACTCGAGGAGAGGTCCACTTGAATTTATTCAAAGCTATGTAAACAGGTATTTACAAAGGGGCTTGGGACTTATACCTACATGGAGGCCCATGGTATTTTTGGGAAGATTTAAAGAAACCTTCATTTTTGGTTTGTTATTCAAAGTTAAAAATCAAACTGATCGAGATATGTACAAAAGGCGTACAATGAAATACCTAATTTCATGTACATGAATGGGTATGTACAAAAGGGCTTGGGACTTATACCTACGTGGAGGCCCGTGTTTTATTTACAAAACATGGTTGATTGTTTTTATTTACAGACGCGTCGTTTGAAAAACTGTTTGAAAGTTTGTTTTGAAAGAGTTTTCTGTTTAAAAAAAACTGTACAAAAAGAAAAGAAGTGGGACTTACACTCTCTAATATTCGAGAGGCCCCTGTTTTATTTTCATAAAACAGGGTGGATGGTTTGAAAAAGATGTGTGATTTGTTGTTAAAAAAAACTGTTTTGAAGTTTCGGAAAAAGTTTTCTGTTTAAAAAAAAACTGTACAAAGAAAAAGAAAAGGGACTTATACTCTCTAATATTCGAGAGGCCCCACATCGTTTTGAAAATCAATTGATCAATTAAAAAGATTTAATCAATAGTTTCAAAAAGAAATGGTTTATTGTTTTGAAAAGAATGATCGTTTGTTTTAAAACAATTTGAATTTGACAAAAGTCAACTTAATTAAGTAAAAATCAAATTTTAATGCTTAATTAAGACCTAAAAAATTAGGGTTTGATCACAAAAATATTTACAAGTGATTAGGTTTGAAAAATCAAATGAAAAACAAAATTTAAAGTATTAAAAAACACTTAAAAACATGTCATTTTAAACCTATTTAAAAATGTATTAAATAAATATTTTTTGGTGATTTTTTTTGGTATTCATAAAATACATATATTAAATGAGAAGTGTACAAAAAATGAAATTAAAATGAGTTAATTTGATTGGTTAAATTAAATGATGAAGTTGTTAAAAAAATGAAGAAAATAAGTGGTAAAAAATTGGGTTTTGTCTTTACAAGGGTTTGAACCCACGCCCTTATACTTACCAGCCAAAACAACAACCAACTGAGCTGCGCGCGCAGCTTGTTAATAATACACACTCATTTGATTATATTTAAAACTAACAATTTGAAAATTCTGAACAGAAAATGGCGCCAAGAACACCATCCCCATTTGATTTTGAAAATTATGAAAACTGAACCAAATTGATCAAGTGAAGGGTCTAACTCACTCGTTTTTTCACAAGGATCATGATGGTACCATTTAATTTCATTTATTTTAACTCTAAGGCCACTGATTCTCTGATGAACACGAAGAACCCTAATATGACAAATCATTGTGAAATCGTGTATGATCATGATATGATGCAATTGATTGAGGGTTAATGATCCTCATAGGTGCAGAAACAAGATGGTATATCAATATTTCATTTATGATGCGTGCATGATAGAGTTTGAAGTTCATGAGGCTTACCTTCAAAAACGGCCAAACTGGAAATTGAAATCGTGCCTGGAGGTGTTACAGATGTTGTTTCTTGATCTGGACAGCATCAATGGACCTTATGGAACATGTTTGAATGCTTGGAACAGTTTGAATTCATCTGAGCTAAGCTATGGAACCTGAACTGCAGTTGCTTCAAGTATGAATCGAATTTGAAGATGGAGATGTTTCAGATCATGGATGATAGTTGGGATAGCTCATATATGGTATATGGAATGTGTTTGGAAGGTTAGTTTGGACAGATATGAGCTTGAATGAAAATTGGCATGATAAGGCTCATTATGTGTTCATATGGAGGTGAGGTAGTGATTTTGAATTCTGAGTGTTTTTGGGGTGTGTGGATGGATCAAACACTTCACATTTGATGTTTATGGGATGTTAGAACCCTCACTTTGCTTAGAAATTGCAAGAGATGGAAATTGCAATTCTCCCTCTTTGAAACTCATGAAACTTGTAACTTAAGAAAGAAGAGAGAAAACCTATGATTATGAGGTTTTGGTGTGAATTTGAATGAAGTTTGGACCTCTATTTATAGGCCAAGGATTCTGAACTCCAAGCTTTGCAAGTTGATCAAAGAATGGTGATTTGGCACTTAAGAGATAGAATGGAATCTTACCATTAAATGCATATGGTTAAAGTTACTAAACCATGGTTAAAATTGGCTATGCTTCTTATCTCTTTCCCATCTGTCTCAAATCAGAAAAATATCTCCAATTATTGCCTCTATGCATCATTACTTGGTCCA